>NC_042495.1:77146863-77152079 GCF_005508785.2 Acyrthosiphon pisum | reverse complement strand
ATGTTGAGTTTATAATTGTAAAATTTTATTTTAGAATTAAGATTTTAAAATGTAATACAAGATTCTTATAGGATAATCTACCTTTATCAAACAAAAAATATCTATAAGAAAGTCAAATTAAATTTTTATGATCGTTTTAAATTCATATTTTTACAACATTTGATATTCACTCGATTTCTTACGTAACGATATTCTTATTTTGTTGTAATTAAAAAACGAATGACTGTAGAAACTTGAAAATTTCACTGAATGTATATATTAGTATTTTATATATACGATAAAATTTTGAAAATAATTTGACTCTTTTTAAGCTGTTTACGGCCATTGTAAGTTTTCAATTTTTTTAGTATTTTTTTCTATAAATATCAATAAAGTTTTATCTATTGGGTCAAAAAGTGTAAAAAATTAATACAAGGCTCCTGATACATTGTTACAATAGCAGTTGAAAAATATTAAAAATACATAGGCACAATTTTTTTTATAAGCATTTGAAGTTAAAATGTTGACAAAATTTATCAAATTTTAATTTGAATAATTATTTTGTAGTTAAAAATTTATAAAATGTTCAACTTTTGTATCTAAGAATTGAAAATTTAAAACAAGATTCCATGTAAGTAATTAATTTTGTTACCAAAAAATCTAAAAAATTCATTTACACAGTTTATTTTTATAGTAATTTTAAGTTCAAATTTGGACGAAATTACATATTAAAAAACCTGGAATAACTATTTTAGTTATTTTGTTGTGATTGTATAATATTATTCGTGGGTACTTGAAACTTCTAAAGTATACTATTATATATCTATGATAGTACCACGGTTTTTTGTTGATGTATAACGCGTTATAAGTACCTAATAAATATTATGATATGATTAATTTGGAATTTATTATAGGTACCTAATATAATATTATGTCTTATACCTAGACTAACATACCGTCTCCGCTCAGAATCGTTTTTCTTATACAATGATATTATATCATTGAATTCAAATTTAATACCATCCATTATACAGTGACCCACTTGTAACCTACTGTACAGCAGAGCGAAATCCACTTACCCACCTTTTTTTTCCGTGATTCTAAATAAGGTCAATCATTTACTGAGGACGCTACAGTTAGATAGAATAAACTGGGTAACTGCTACACCCACATGTTTTGTCTCTGTCTTACAAATGTAAAATATAACAAAAACTATTTTAGCGCAGAAAAGAACCGAGACGGCTACAGCCATAACTATACTCTGTCCAGTGAAAGAACGTGCCGATTTTGCGCATCCCCCCGCGTCACCTTGCCATAGAAACTGATTCCCATATGGCAGGGTGTTGTGTGGGGGGGGGAACCAGTTTTGATCGGTGCACTGCGCGTTCTTTCGCTGGAAAGACCATATAGTTTCATAAGAAAGAAATTTTCACGCATAAAAAAGACTTTACTACTTTAGAACTTTAGCTATGAATTATCGTTTTTATTTTTTTGACATCACAAATTCAGAATTACAAAAAAGTTATTGAAGTTTGGAAAACACAAAAATAATAGGTTTTGAAACAATAAGAACTTTTTTTGTATACCTAAGTGATATCAAAAAAATAAAAACGATATTTCACAGATAATTTTCTGAACTTTATCGTATATCAATTTCGAGACTTAACTATTACTACAGCTCGAATGGTTCTATCACGGAATAATGGTTCTATACTTCTATCCCGCGTAAAACAGTTTTTGCTATGTTGTACATATTTTGTAAGACGGATTGTACACATGTAGGCGTATCCTCTTAATAAAGAAAACTTGAACTAACTGGAGATACGAAGCTGACAAAAATACAGGTAACTATTTAAAGTCTGGACATTTTATAGTTTAATCCAATATCGTTAAAATATACCGATTTGGACTTCATAGGTAATACCATTATATTCAGGCTGACTGGATTCGATAATTGAAACAGATCATTCGTGTTATTCAGGCACGTATTCTTCGTTTCTGTCATATTTTTATTTTTTTAATTTTATTTACCTGGGGACCTCAGATTAGCCGCTTGTCTAAGAATAGACCTAAATATTTAGTTTGAGTTGAGGATGAGATTTGCTTGTTTTTAAAATAGATTACCGGTAAGACACCTTTCCTTAAAGTGAAGGGGATGTGGAAAGGCTTAACTGAATTTATTTTTATTTTGCACTTGGAAGACCATTTTGAAATATCATCAAGATAAGTTTGGAGGTTTTGGTGAGCTACCATGGATTCGGAGTGTGAAGAGACTCATCATGATACAATTGCCTTATCGTCAGCATAGGTAGCTACAGCTTTTGGAAGGAACGAGTTCCAAAAGGAACGAATTCCTTTTTAAGGAACGGCACGATGAACGAATTCCTTTTTATAAAAAAAGAACGAGAAAATGAACTAGTTTTTTTTTTCAAGGAAAAATAATAAAATTGTTCGTTCCTTTCTAGTTCCAATAATTTATACAGATAAGTATGTAAATAATTGAAATTAAGATATATTTTTTTTTAAAGTGTTTAATGTATTTTGCTAATTAGTGATCGTTATCTACTATCGACGTTATACAATCGATATACGTTGGCCAACAATTTAATTTTAAAGAAAACCTCAAAATAGAATTATAAAATATGAACATACTTGTATATTATTGAATATTTAGAACTAAAAACTAAAGAAATAGATATGCATATGAAAAAAAAAAAAACATTAATGATTAAGTAAGAATTTTTATTTAATTTGGAACTAAAAAAGAAACTCGTTCATTTTCCAAAGGAACGACAAAGGAACGAATTCTTTTTTTTTTAAAGGAACGAGGAACGGAACGAATTCCTTTTTTTTAAAAAAGAACGAGGAACGGAACGAATTCCTTTTTTTAAGAAACTTGCCAAACACTGGGTAGCTATCAATGTATTTTTGGAGCTGGGAATTTCAGCTGTGTAAATGTTGTAGAGGTTTGGATATAATTCACTTCCTTATTAAGACACTCCTGCTTAGATTTGGAATTGAGATGAGATGGAGTCACCTTGTCGGACGAGAAATGAGCGGTTTTGTAGATAAGATTTGGACAACAAGTAGTGGAGCTGGGAGTCACTGTTTTAATTTAAACAGTAATCCAGTGTGTCATATACTCATACCCTGTCAAAAATGTATCGTGTGATATACGGGCAGAAGATTTTTTTTTCAAACGATGAAGCTATTTTGTCAACAATTCGATGGATCGAGGAATTCTTAATCAAAATTGGGTATTTGGTATAACTTTTTGGGACTTAAGAATGGGTCTGATTCGTTTTAGCATCACTTGTTATAATAATTTCTCTAAAACCGCTAATAATACTTATTGGTCTGTATGAGGAAGGTTCATTTTTTTGGTTTGTTAGGATTACTGATAGTTTCCATGTTAGAGGGAAGTAGGACAATCTTAGCATAGAATTATAAATGTATGTGAGAAGTATTAATCATTTTTTAAAAAGATACTTGAGTAGTTTGTTGTTTTTTAATCTTGTACAGGTGATTTTTTGATTTTTTTGTTTTGTATCAGATATTTTACTTTGTTGGAAGATGGAACCTTGGTAGAGAGTGACATAGGTTAGGTTGTAATTTTATTATAAATACCTAGCTAAATAGCTATTATACTGGTAAATATCTGGTAAATTACCGGTATATATTCACCAAGACCCAAAATAACTTACTTTTAGTTATAAAATCATTATAGTCTGCGGTGTGTCCTTCCATCTCGCTGTGTCAAGCAATACATTTGTTAGACTGCCAATTAAAAGAGGAATGGTAGTGGTCCATTAAAATACAATACGACAATTTATTTTGAAGTTTTCTGGGGTAATATTGATAATATTATTATAATAATACTTGTATTATTTATTTAGAAAATGAAATTGTTTACAGTTCTAAAACATAGGCACATTGCGCCGAAGTTTTTTAAAATGTCAGTCAATTTCAAAACTTCGCGTCCTCAATATCTTAATTATTTAATATATAGGTAGACCCGTAGAGGTATCCTAAATAAATAAATATAAATCTATTTATCATGGCTTAAATATAAATCTATTTATCATGGCTTAAATATACACATGATGCTCACAACAAAGTTATGATGTAAATAAAATGTTACCAGCCGGCTACATTTTTCAAAAAAGAGGTCGGGTCATGGCCGGACATTATAGCATGGACTTCGAGTAGTGGCGTGTAACGAAGTGAAATATTATATCGGGCAATTCATTTTTGAATGACCTACCTCCCCTCAATTTCTTAATATAATACTTATTATTGAAGTTATTATTCTTATTTAATATCATATTCAGACGAAGTTATAGTCTTTAGAAGAAGTCTCCAGCGCCACTGCTGCACCAAGGCACCAAGGCATATACAAAATGAAAACGTTCACTCGCGGAATCTTTATACTCATTACTCACGACTCAAGGATGATCGCCGAATGGGCGAAGACACTAGACAGTCGTGTATTATTATTATATTGGAAATATCTAATATAAATTAGTTTTTAATTTGTATCATACAATACGGTTGTTGAGTGTTGACGGTTCGTGGATATCTAAATGTTTTCGATAGAAGCCCTCAATTAATTTTACGTTTATTAATTTTATTTATTGATAGATTATTGTACACGGGCACACGGTACAATAAATAAATACGGTCGAGACAGGTACTTACGCAGTACGCTTATGTATTCACATTTCACATTCTAATTTAAATGTTCGGTGTGTTAATATATGAAATGAATAAACAATTTCTTGTTTTCTATTTAAAAATGCATATTTTGAGTAGGTAGGTATGTTATAAGGGTTTAAGATCTGGGTATAGGTCCGGTCTTTCCTAGACTCTTATAGCCATTTACCGCTAGATTCTTACAAAGTATTTAAATGCACATGCATTTAAGCATCAGTGGCGTATTTACGGGGGAGGGGGGGTACACAATTTATATTCATAATCGAATATTTGATGAGGTATATTTATATAGTTTTCTAGTTTTCTATAAACTATTGTACCTACTAAAAACATTGAAATTACCTGGAAAAGACCAAATGCCAAAGCAACATACATTATAATTGTTAATCTAGTCTTCACTCGATTGTTTAATCCGTTGTAGCATCCTTTTTGATAAAATTATGCTTTCGTCAGATAAATTCCTGCATAATGCACCTACTTCAACTGGTAAATTTTTGACAACATGAAACAGGAGCTAGATTTTC
>NC_042495.1:77135853-77146813 GCF_005508785.2 Acyrthosiphon pisum | reverse complement strand
CGAGTTCATTTTTTAATTCTAATATTTTGTAGTTTTGTACATTTCCAGTACCTATCTACACTTACAGCCACTCCAAAGAGATCTTTTTCAACCTTAAAAAGGTTGAAAAGTTATCTAAGATCAACTATGAATGAAATAATGTATTTTAGGAAATATTTTTATAAAAGTTATGTTATAACATAACTATATTAGATTCTAAGCGGAGCAATGAAGCTAGTGGTTTTACAATGGTGTTTATTTATTTTTTTTTATCCTGTATACCTACAAAATTTGTACCAGAAGGAGTGCTTTGATTTCAACATATAGTACCTTATCTTTTAGAAAATTGAATCAAGATGGTACTTTAGGGAGGTTATTTTTTATTTTCTCAATAGTTCTTTAATGCCACGAGAAAAATTACGAAAAACCGCTAAAAATGGGATTTTAATTTCTAACGCTTTGTTTATCACCATAGAAACGAATTCAACTTACAGACAATAATAAATAATAACAATATAGAATATCCAGACTGACAAACCGTCTCCACTCAGACAGGCACGTATCCAGAGGGGGTCCATGGGGTCTGGACCCCCCCCCCCCCAAAAGAAAAAAAACAAAATCCTAGCTACGTGCCAGAGTGACTCAGAATCGTTTTTCTTATACAATGATTATATATATATTATATCATTGAATTCAAGTTTAATACAATATCCATTATACATTGATCCACTTGTAACCTATTGTACAGCAGAGCGACATCTACTTCCCCGCTTTTTTCAAATTTGTTTTGTACATATTATTATTATTTAATAATTAAAAACTCAAAAATTTCAAATCTTATACATAAGTCTTATACATAATATGGTATATTTATTTAATAAAGGGTAATTTGGTGGTTAGGTGGGCTTTGCCCCCGCAGTTCTGTTTTCTAAAAATTATCTGGACCCTCCACATGACAAATTCCTTAATACGCCACTGATGAGTATTACTGACTTTATTATTCACGTACGGCTACTAAAAATCAGTGAAAAATGTGAACACGGCATTTAACATATGGCTTTATATCTACATTATACGCTATTTCGAACGTAATGTTTTACTGTATGTCTGTATAACTGTTATTTTAAGTAATTTAAGATAATATTCTTTGCGGAGCACTTACCTACTGAAGAAAACAATTTAAAAGTATTGACCTTTTTTAACATAACATTATTACTCGACTTTATTATTGACTTCCTTTTTTCTTTTTAACATAGGTATTTGTGTTACATACGTGTTTATAGTTACTATCACCTAGACAACTGTTGTTAAAAAAGAATAATAAATGTTTATTGTAGCCTTTGGGCCTATAATATAATATGTTATATACACACATTAACACATCAAAAATGTGTCAATCACCTGATGACTATAACTACCTACGTGCCGATGTAGGTACTTTATATTTTACTTCGTTGAATTTATTTTTGTTTGTACACTATTCGATCTTGTCGTTTGAACTAGGCATACTTGTATTATTAAATTCAATAGCAAACGACGCAAGCATAAGATATAAATATAAATCATTTTTCTACAATCTTTTTTAAAATTGTATAGGTATGATTTAAATATAATATGATATACATTATTATAGAACTAACAACAACATATTATTCACATAGAAGTTCACAGTATTTTTTACTTATAGTAGTTCACACATCATAGACACACAAAGCATTGTATGTATTTCTTTACAGACATTATATTATATATTATGTTAATGTTTATGTAAATCACTTTCAGGAACACATACAATTTGTTAAGATAATATAATGGAATTTGGAAGTATTGATATTGTAAAATATATGTTATTCATCTTTAATGTGATATATGGGGTGAATCAATATTTAAAATACTAAATACCTATGGTTCCTGATATTCACAATATTTAAAATACCTATTTATATTTTTAGATTACAGGAGTGGCTTTAATAGTAATTGGCATCATAGTTATTGTAGATTTGGGACGTTTTTCAAATTATTTAAGTGCTTCAATTATGGCTCCACCAATATTGTTTATTATATTGGGTTTATGTATTATAGCAACATGTATATTCGGATTTTATTGTATTAACAAACAACATTTAAATTTATCAATAGCGGTACGTATATCAACAACCATAATAATATATTAAATTGAACTAATATATAATAATTAAATATTATATTTGTTTATAGTTTACATTAATTTTATTATCGGTTTTGATAATTGAAGTATTATTATCTATTATGTCATCAGTATCCAAAGACAATTTTAATAATAGTTTGAGATTTTCTCTAAAAACATCCATGGGAAAATATTCATTTGATGAAACTGATCGACAGTCGTGGTCTACAGTTCAACGAAAAGTATGGTCATAGTTCATATATTTTAAATAGTTTTTAATGTTTGAGTATAAACCATAGATAATATAATATACCTATGATATATAATCTATGGTATGAACCTAACTTTGAAGGTTTGTTCTAAATCGAATCAAAGTTCAAAACTTTTGTTACTATATACCACATTTTACGTAATTTATATTATGCATTATTGGCTGGCTATTGCATTGTTTTCAATTCTTTTACATAACTGCATTTTATTATAGATTAATTTTGTATTAACCTATTAAAATAAATAATAAAAGTAATTTAATTGAATTGGATTAGGCAAGAGTACGATTAAAAATTATATAATATATTATAACATACCTATTAAATAATTTTTATATATTATATTTATATTATATAAAAGATATAAGATATGTATATAATATATAAGATATTAAGATCATTGTATAAATCTTTAATCGTGGGCAAGAGATAAGTATAACTAGTAATACTATAGGCAGTCCCGCAACTACACATTACTTATTTCAAACAATATTTATTTATTTCCTACCTGCGTAACAACAATGTGTAATTTAAGTTTATTTTGATTTAATACAGTTGGAGTGTTGTGGAGTAGATACACCTAGAGATTGGTCCATTATATTCCCAGAAAATCTAGTTCCTGTTTCATGTTGTCAAAATTTACCAGTTGAATTAGGTGCATTATGCAGGAATTTATTTGACGAAAGAATAATTTATCAAAAAGGATGCTACAACGGATTAAACAATCGAGTGAAGACTAGATTAACAATTATAATGTATGTTGCTTTGGCATTTGGTCTTTTCCAGGTAATTTCAATGTTTTTAGTAGGTACAATAGTTTATAGAAAACTAGAAAACTATATAAATATACCTAATCAAATATTCGATTATGAATATAAATTGTTTATGCTTAAACGCCTTAAACTGTAAATAGTATTTTTTTTATTTTGAAACTACTCATTAAACTCCATTTTAATAAAAATAAAACATTAAAAAAATTTAAAAAGTATTATTATTTATCAGTTCCAGTCAATTGGCATAGCCCATATGGGGCCATAGGTAATAATGATTAAAGAATACCAAACTATAATATATTGCATAGCCGCATAGGTAGTAGGTACATACCTACATTAAGTCACTACACACTACATATATACGATAGGTACCTATACGGCTATAATACATATAACTATATAAGAATAAACCACTCTAGAACAATTTGCATACTTTTTTCAGTAGTTACTATACTCTGTTCGCCGTAAGTTGAAATACAATGTCCGTAAACAGCTCAAAAAGTGTCAAAATATTTTCAAATGAAATTTTCATGTATCTACAGTCATTCGTTTTTGAATTACAACAAAATAACAAAATCGCTATTCGCTACATGAGAAATCTGCAAGTGAATACAGAATAGATACCTACCCAATCTTGTAAAAATATGAACTTCAAACGCGCATAAAAATGTAATTTGATCTGCTTGTAGACTTTTTTTTTTACAAAGGTAGACAAACTTATGAGGAATCTTGTATTACATTTTCAAATCTTAGATTTAAAAAGAACATTTTTCATGAATTTCTAACTCAAAATAATTTGCAAATTTTTGTTATTTATATGTATTTTCAATATTTAAACTTTATATGCTTACAAAAAAAAATTGTGACTATGGATTTTTAATATTTGTCATCTGTCTTTGAAACAATATATTTGGAGCCTTCTATTAAATTTTCAAGCTTTTTTACCCAACAAAAAAAATAAAAAACTAAAAAAAATGGAAACTGAACATGTCCGTAATAACAGCTCAAATTAAGTCAAAATATTTTGAAAATATTATGGTGTATAAAAAGATAATATAAACATTTAGTAAAAATGTCATGTATGTACGATCATTTGTTTTAGAGTTACAACTAAAACCAAAATCAATTTTGTCGAAAAAAATTTTAATAGCTTATTATTTGCATATTTTATAATATGAAATTATATAATATATATAATATAACATTACAACGAATAATATTAAAATAGAATTAGAGCTTATAGCCTTAAAGCTCAAAGGTAATTGAAATGTAAAAACTTTATATTTTTCAGGTGATCGGCGTCGTGTTAGCTTGTTTTTATACGTATCTATTGAAAAATGGTCAAGGAAGCAAGTAAGATAATTATCGTTTTTTTTTTTTAATGAGAAGTTGTAAAATTGCTGTACATATACTCATCATACAACTTGTATATAAAACAAGTAGGTAGGTACCATATAAAATATTTGTATATAAATTGGTTGTATAAAAATCTATACTTTATGAAGCAAAGGTGGGCATTAACTAGTTAAAAAGTTAAAGTTAAGTTAAAAAGTTAATTTTTTTTAACTTTTTAACTTAACTAGTTAGTTTATTTTCTAATCAACTTATGAACTTAACTAGTTCAATTTACAGTTGAAATAACTTAGCTTTTCTCAGTTGATTTTAAAAAAATCCATCAAGTTAAAACATTTTGAAATTTTTCGTTTATACATAAATATTACTATATCAGTATAAAATAAAAATAATCCAAGACAAAAACACAAAAATTTCCGTTATTTTTCTTGATAACATAAATTTGTGTATATTAATATATTTTATTAAGTTGTAAATTATATATTATGCGAGTCGCAATTATAAATGTTTTTAATAAAATTAATAATTTTAAATTACAAATTGACAATTGTTATGTTTTAATGTTATAGAACTTATAATATATATGAAAGGTCATGTACTCATCTTCACGTATTATGACATTCCATTGCTATACGATATAATACAATATATTTAGTTGAATTATTTAATTTGAGATGAGTATAGTTTAAATTAGTAAATAATAGTAAAGTAAAAGTAAAATGGTATACAGTGTGCATTATGATAAAAGTTCAATAAAATTTTATTATTTCACTCTTTGAGTGATTTAAATACTAATAAAAAAAACTAGATTAACTTTTTTTAAACTGAGTTAAGTTAATATTTTTTTCTATATTAACTTTTAACTTATCGAGTTAAATTTATAATTAGTTAAGTGTTAACTTTTAACTTATCGATCTTGTATCCTCTTAACTTAACTTTAGTTAATTATTTTCATTAACTTGCCTACCTTTGTTATGAAGTATACTTGGCTATTTTTTGTTTAGAATATTGTTATAACTTATAATAATTAAGAACTAGGTAGTCATTAAGTAGTTACCTATATATTATCTAATTATCTAGTTCTAGTAGATTTTCTTTATATATATAATATACATTTTTTTTAATTGATCATATTTTTTAATCTAATAAGCCTGAAAATCCAACTTTAGATTAGATTATTATTTTTATGACTGAACAGTACGACTATATTTTATTTTATTTTTATATTATATATATATATATATTAAATTAATTTTGTATTTTTTAGAAATTCACATAATATTTTACAAAGCAGATGACAACAGAATGATGTAGGATTTGATACAAATTATTTTAATAAATCCTACAACCAAAATACGTATTCACAAGACATGTTAAGCCGTAAAGATCAATTAAATAATTTATTAGATGCATTAAGAAAACAAAAAAAAAAAATGCATTTTTAAAGGTGTACATATTATACCTATTATATTCGTTTTTATAATATTTATATTTGTATATAATAATATCTTCTATTTTGTAGTTATTTATTTAAAATTCGATTTCTTATAAGTTTATTTTTTTTTTTAAATGTAGGTACTTTTATTATTTTATATTTAAATTTATAATAATACTAGCTGAATAACAAGGCTTCGTCGGTGTACACTTTATTTGTGGAAAATCCTATAGGTATATAGTATACCTATAATTATGTTACGGAAAAAGCTGAAAGCAGTATAGGAAATCAGGCACTCTGCACAAAGCCCGATTTTCGAGGGAAAAATTGGAATAAGTTAACACTGTCCGTGATATTGTATAAATTATATAATATTAGATTTGGTTATTGTAGGTTAAATATTAAATATATAAAAATCGAATAAAACATCATACTGTATACTTAAATATGTAATCATAAAAAGCGGGTAAGTGGATGTCGCTTTGCTGTATAGTAGGTTACAAGTGGGTGTCAATGTATAATAGATTATATTAAACTTGAATTCAATGATATAATATTATTAATATCATTGTATAAGAACAACAATTTTGAGCGGAGACGGTTTATCAGTTTGGATTTTTTAAATTTTTATTATTTATCATAGCCTTAAAGTTGAATTAATATTATAATTTTTTATTCGTTGCTACGGTGATAAGCAAATCGTTAGAAATTAAAATCCCATTTTAAGCGGTTTTTCGTAATTTGTCAGTAGTTTTTCCCGTGGCATTAAATAACTATTGAGAAAATCGAAAAATGACCTCTTTAAAGTACCATCCATCTTGATCCAATTTACTAAAAGATAAGGTACCATATGTTGAAATCGAATCACTTCTTCTGCAGGTAGAAATATTGTATACAGGATATAAAAATAAAAAAAAATAATAAAACCATTGTAAAACCACTAGTTTCCTCGTTCCGCTCAGAATCTAAAAAAACTTTAAATAGTTGCTTCAAATATTAGTTGTCTATTAAATATTAATAGATTTTAAATCTATTATCCAGTATGGTACCTCTTGACTCTTACTGAAGAACTAATATTTTATCTAAAGTGGTTTGACATGAATAAGTTGAGTTATTTTAATTTATTATTACTAAAAAGTAATGTTAGGCACATAGGATAGCATATTAGTATTATGTTACTTTATTTACTATATATAGTATATACCCAACTATTATAACACTTAAGAGTTACAAAATTGACCAGGTTTTTTGCATTTACACCAATTGGTTTTACATAATGTATTGCGTACATTGGGTACAATATTAGATATAGCCATATATCTATTGTAACTCGTAAGTCGTGGTATCAAATTATCAAACGAATAAAATATGCCAGAACAGTTATGTAGTGTTCTTGTTACGTATAAATACCATTCAGTATAAATGGACATTATGGCCTCTAGCCCCTCCCCCCTGAAGCCCACTGTATATAGATGTGTCTCAGTTTGAGTTTATCACAGTTTTAGTATACCTCAGTTCACAGACAAATTGGCGTCAGTATACTAGCTTTGTGAAATAATTCGACCTCGATGGACAACCGCAAGTCGCGGATTGGATTTATCACTTATGGTATACTTTCAACGTGGTTTAAACTAATTACTCTCTAAACTTTTTTGACATCTCTATTCTCTAAGTACAATCTCTGAGATTTTCATCGAATTTAATTGAGTTAGTTTTTGAGAATATAAAGCACACACAATACACATACGACATACATTTAGACATTTAGTTTATTGGTTAGGTAGTTTGGGGAATTATTGATTCCGCCAAAACTACCTGCTTAGGAAAAAGGTTTATATTGATTCCACCGGCTACTGATTATAATATCTACATTTTGATTCCACCGGATACTGTTTATAATACTTTTGTTCATATTTAATAATTTTAATAATTTTATATTTAATAATTTAAAAAATTAAAATTTGTGATAATTACTTAAGGTAGGTCTCGAATAACCTTAATTTAAGTATTAATTTTTCTTTTCTTAAGTCAAAGTCTGGTATATGAACGTTATTTGAGTCATAAATATTGCTTAAGCAATACGGCCCTAAATTGTATAAAAAAAATTTTAAAAAAAATAAAAATGTATAAATGTTAGTCTTTTTTTTCTAATTAATATTATGTATAATCTAAATTGTATAAAATTATATAATAAATTCTATGTAGGTATAAAATAAAAATGTATAAATGTAAATACTTTTGATCATATTTGGTCACATGTCTAAATTGAATAAAATGATAACAATAGTATGTAAGTATAAAATAAAAATGCATAAATGTAAATATTTTTTATCATAATATTTGGTCACATGTCTAAATTGAATAGAATGATTATATTAGTAGGTATGTTAGTACAAAATAAAAATGTAGGTAATACTATAAATCAAACTACTTTTGATAATATTTGGACACATGTTTCAAATAAGTGAACCTTTTTTGACTTTTTCAAGTTTTTCCAACGCCAATATTTAGTGCTCAATTCCTGCCATCACCTCCAGAATTCCTGCTCAATTACAACCCTCACAAAATCCAAAAATCTGTGGGTGGGGCTGGGGACAAATGTCTCCCGCCCAACCCATGGTCGGAAATTGACTTTTTCAACTTTTTCCAACACCAATATTTTCATTCCAGAGATAAAAAATCTATATTTGATAAAAGATCAGTATTTAATAAAAAAAATCAATATTAAATCTAGTATATAAGAATCATGGTTAAACAAATAATTTATATTTGATAAAAAATCTATATCGATTCGTTAAAAAAAATCAGTATTTATAAAAAAAATCTGTTTGATAAAATTAATTTATATTTAAAAAAATCAATATTTGATAAAAAAATCAATATTAAATTAAGATGATAAAAATCAGTATTTAAAGCAATTATTTATATTTGATAAAAACTTATATAGATTTATAAAATAGAGTCAATTTTAAAAGCATATTTAATAAAAATTAGTATTTAAAAAAATCTATATTAAATGAAAATGATAAAAAATCGGTATTTAATAAAAAAAATGTACATTTATTAAAAAAATTCAATTTGTTAAAAAAATCAATATTAAATATATAGTAGATAAAAATCAATATTTAAAAAAATTATTTATATTTGATAAAAAACCTATATAGATTTATAATCAATTATAAAGGTATATTTGATAAAAAATCAGTATTTATAAAAAAAAACTATTTGATAAACCAATTTATTTTCAAAAAACAAATGTACACTAATATAAATAATAGTCTTTAAAAAAAAAGAATATATATTTGATAAAAATTTTTTAAAAAAATTCATTAATTTTTGATAAAATTAATTCCTTAAAAAATCAATATTAAATATGTAGCTGATAAAAATTCAGTATTTAAGAATCATTTTTAATATTAAATATGATGAAAATTAGTATTTATAAAAAATCTACATTCGATAAAAAAATCAGTATTTAATTAAAAAAATCTATATTTGATAAAAAATCCGTATTTAATGATAAAATCTGTATTTGATAAAACATATATTCAAAAAATCTAAATATATATAAAAAACAATTATATTTGATAAGACAATTTATATTTATTTTTTAATATAAATTAAAAATATCAAATATACACTTCATTGAATATAGATTTTTTTGAATATGTGTTTTATCAAATATAGATTTTATCATTAAATACGGTTTTTTTTTATTAAATATAGATTTTTTAAATTAAATACTGATTTTTTTTATTAGATAGATTTTTTATAAATACTAATTTTTATCAAATATGCCTTTAAAATTGACTATTTTTTATAAATCTATATAAGTTTTTATCATATATAAATAATTGCTTTAAATACTGATTTTTATCATCTTAATTTAATATTGATTTTTTTATCAAATATTGATTTTTTTAAATATAAATTAATTTTATCAAACAGATTTTTTTTATAAATACTGATTTTTTTTAACGAATCGATATAGATTTTTTATCAAATATAAATTATTTGTTTAACCATGATTCTTATATACTAGATTTAATATTGATTTTTTTTATTAAATACTGATCTTTTATCAAATATAGATTTTTTATCTCTGGAATGAAAATATTGGTGTTGGAAAAAGTTGAAAAAGTCAATTTCCGACCATGGGTTGGGCGGGAGACATTTGTCCCCAGCCCCACCCACAGATTTTTGGATTTTGTGAGGGTTGTAATTGAGCAGGAATTCTGGAGGTGATGGCAGGAATTGAGCACTTAATATTGGCGTTGGAAAAACTTGAAAAAGTCAAAAAAGGTTCACTTATTTGAAACATGTGTCCAAATATTATCAAAAGTAGTTTGATTTATAGTATTACCTACATTTTTATTTTATACTAACATACCTACTAATATAATCATTCTATTCAATTTAGACATGTGACCAAATATTATGATAAAAAATATTTACATTTATGCATTTTTATTTTATACTTACATACTATTGTTATCATTTTATTCAATTTAGACATGTGACCAAATATGATCAAAAGTATTTACATTTATACATTTTTATTTTATACCTACATAGAATTTATTATATAATTTTATACAATTTAGATTATACATAATATTAATTAGAAAAAAAAGACTAACATTTATACATTTTTATTTTTTTTTAAATTTTTTTTATACAATTTAGGGCCGTATTGCTTAAGCAATATTTATGACTCAAATAACGTTCATATACCAGACTTTGACTTAAGAAAAGAAAAATTAATACTTAAATTAAGGTTATTCGAGACCTACCTTAAGTAATTATAACAAATTTTAATTTTTTAAATTATTAAATATAAAATTATTAAAATTATTAAATATGAACAAAAGTATTATAAACAGTATCCGGTGGAATCAAAATGTAGATATTATAATCAGTAGCCGGTGGAATCAATATAAACCTTTTTCCTAAGCAGGTAGTTTTGGCGGAATCAATAATTCCCCAAACTACCTAACCAATAAAC
>NC_042495.1:77134347-77135803 GCF_005508785.2 Acyrthosiphon pisum | reverse complement strand
AAAAATCAGTATTTAATTTAAAAAATCTATATTTAATAAAAAAAAACCGTATTTAATGATAAAATCTATATTTGATAAAACACATATTCAAAAAAATCTATATTCAATGAAATGTATATTTGATATTTTTAATTTATATTAAAAAATAAATATAAATTGTCTTATCAAATATAATTGTTTTTTATATATATTTAGATTTTTTGAATATATGTTTTATCAAATACAGATTTTATCATTAAATACGGATTTTTTATCAAATATAGATTTTTTTAATTAAATACTGATTTTTTTATCGAATGTAGATTTTTTATAAATACTAATTTTCATCATATTTAATATTAAAAATGTTTCTTAAATACTGAATCAGCTACATATTTAATATTGATTTTTTAAGGAATTAATTTTATCAAAAATTAATGAATTTTTTTAAAAAATTTTTATCAAATATATATTCTTTTTTTTTAAAGACTATTATTTATATTAGTGTACATTTGTTTTTTGAAAATAAATTGGTTTATCAAATAGTTTTTTTTTATAAATACTGATTCTTTATCAAATATACCTTTATAATTGATTATAAATCTATATAGGTTTTTTATCAAATATAAATAATTTTTTTAAATATTGATTTTTATCTACTATATATTTAATATTGATTTTTTTAACAAATTGAATTTTTTTAATAAATGTACATTTTAGATTCTGAACGAAGTGATGAATGTATTGATTTTACATGATGTGTGTTTCTTTTCTTTTTTTTGTGTCTGACGACAACTTTTGGAGCAGTAAAAATGCTTCGATTTCAAAAGTTGTACCTTTTCTGAAAGGAAAGTGAATCTAGTTGGTACTTTGGGGGGTCAAAAGTGAAAATTTCCCAATACTTTTCAAAAGCGGCAGGAAAAACCTTAAAAAAATAACGGAAAAACGCGAATTTTTACGCAAAACCAATTTTTGACAAAAACGAAAACTTAATTTTACTGTAACTCAAAAAATAATTATTGTAAGCACTTGAAATTTGCAACAGATGTTTATATTAGCGTTGTCTATACAGGGTTAAATTTTCAAAGTGTTTCGACTTTTTTTGAGCTATTTATAGACAAATGAAATTTTCAATTTTTCTAAGTATTTTTTTTTAAAATAACGATAAAAAATTTTTGGTTGGATAGAAAACTTTGAAAATTTAATACAAGGTTTCTTATAAGTTGTTCTCACAGTGATAAAAAAAAATCCAAAATCGTTAGTCACAATTTTTTTTTATAAGTGCTTAAAGTTTAAATTTATACGAAATATGTCAAAATTGCGAAAATTTGCAAGTAATTTTGTGGTTGAAAAATCGTAAAATTTTTTTCTTTTATAACTAAGCTTTTAAAATTTGGTACAAGGTTCTCCATAAGTTTTTCTTTAAATATCTGTAAAAAAAACTCAACCGGACTAAGACAAAAAATTTTTAGGAGTG
>NC_042495.1:77131282-77133894 GCF_005508785.2 Acyrthosiphon pisum | reverse complement strand
TAATATAGATTTCTTTAAATACTAAATTTTTATTAAATATGCTTTTAAAATTGACTCTATGTTATAAATCTCTATAAGTTTTTATCACATATAAAATAATTGCTTTAAATACTGATTTTTATCATCTTAATTTAATATTGATTTTTTTATCAAATATTGATTTTTTTTTTAAATATAAATTAATTTTATCATACAGATTTTTTTTATAAATACTGATTTTTTTTAACGAATCGATATAGATTTTTTATCAAATATAAATTATTTGTTTAACCATGATTTTTATATACTAGATTTAATATTGATTTTTTTTATTAAATACTGATCTTTTATCAAATATAGATTTGTTATCTCTGGAATGAAAATATTGGTGTTGGAAAAAGTTGAAAAGTCAATTTCCGACCATGGGTTGGGCGGGAGACATTTGTCCCCAGCCCCACTCACAGATTTTTGGATTTTGTGAGGGTTGTAATTGAGCAGGAATTCTGGAGGTGATGGCAGGAATTGAGCACTAAATATTGGCGTTGGAAAAAGTCAATTTCCGACCATTGGGGGGGGGGGGGGGGGGAGACATATGTCCCCAGCAACACACATAGTTTTTTGGATTTAGCGAGGGTTGTAATTGAGCAGGAATTCCGGAAGTGATGGCAAGAATTGGCAGGAATTGAGCACTAAATATTGGCGTTGGAAAAAGTTGAAAAATGAAAATGGGTGGTGGTGGGGGACATGTACGTCATTGTGTATTGAATTTGGTTTTTGGTGTAACTTTAAAAAAAATGACCGTAGATACATGAAATTTTGACTGAATGTTTATATTAGAATTTTCTATACACCATAAAATTTTCAATATATTTTGACTTATTTTGAGCTCTTTACGGACATTGAAAGTTTTCATTTTTTTTTAGATTTTTTTCTAAAAATATCAATTAAATTTTATTTGTTGATTAAAAAAGCTTGAAGATTTAATAAAAGGCTCCTAGTATATTGTTTCAAAAGCAGATAAAAAATATTAAAAATCCTTCGTCACAGTTTTTTTTATAAGAATTTACAGTTCAAAAATTGACAAAATATGGAAAAATCACGAAAATTAGCAAATTATTTTGAGTTAAGAATTCGTAAAAATTTTTAATATAATATAATAATAAGATTATCTATCTTTATCAAACAAAAAATATCTATAAGAAAGTCAGATTAAATTTTTATGTTCGTTTGAAATTCAAATTTTTACAACATTGGATATTCACTCGATTTCTCATGTAGCGATTTCCTTATTTTGTTGTAATTCAAAAACGAATAACTGTATATACATGAAAATTTTACTGAATGTTTATATTAGCATTTCCTATACACCATACAATTTTGAAAACATTTTGACTCTTTTTAAGCTGTTTACGGACATTTTCAGTTTTAAATTTTTTTAGTTTTTTTTTCTATAAATATCAATAAAGTTTTATCTGTTGGGCCAAAAAGTGTAAAAATTTAATACAAAGCTCCTGATATATTGTTACAATGTTACAATATCAGTTGAAAAATATTAAAAATACATAGCCACAATTTTTTTTTATAAGCATTTAAAGATAGAATTTTGACAAATTTTGACAAAATTTATCAAATTTTAATTTGAATAATTATTTTGTAGTTAAAAATTTATAAAATGTTCAACTTTTGTATCTAAGAATTGAAAATTTAAAACAAGATTCCATGTACTTAAGTAATTAATTTTGTTACCAAAAAATCTAAAAAATACATTTACACAGTTTATTTTTATAGTCATTTTAAGTACAAATTTGGACGAAATTACATATTAAAAACCTAGAATAACTATTTTAGTTATTTTGTTATGATTGTATAATATTATTCTTGGGTATACTTGAAACTTCTAAAGTATACTATTATATATCTATGATAGTATCACGGTTTGTTGTTGATGTATAACGCGTTATAAGTACCTAATAGATATTATGATATGATTAATTTGGAATTTATTATAGGTACCTAATATAATATTATGTCTTATACCTAGACTAACATACCGTCTCCGCTCAGAAGCGTTTTTCTTATACAATGATATTATATCATTGAATTCAAAATTAATACCATCCATTATACAGCGACACATTTGTAACCTACTGTACAGCAGAGCGAAATCCACTTACCCACCTTTTTAATTTTCAATCCTTAGATTAAAAAATTGAAAATTTTATACATTTTTATCTAAAAAAAAAATAGAAAATTATAAAATAAATATACCTGCTATAGTGTAATTCAAGTATTTATAGTTCTTAAAATTTAATTTGACTTTCCGGTATATATTTCTTTTGTTGATAATGATAAAGGTAGACGAACTTATAAGGAATCTTGTATTACATTTTAAAATATAACATATAAAAAGAACAGACTTTCGACAAACCTACACCTGATTCCCAAGTTCTAATTATTTCTGATGTATGAAAATGTAGTTCACAAATGTAGGAATTATCTCCAAGCATGAGTCCTGTTGATTGTTGCCATTTTTCCCTCAACTCAATGTTTTTTGGTGCCTTAAACATTGACCTAATGGCTGAATTAGGTTCACACCCTCGTATACAACATTTATGACTACGAGACATAATTTT
>NC_042495.1:77125163-77131018 GCF_005508785.2 Acyrthosiphon pisum | reverse complement strand
CAAGCTACTTCTTTATAGTTAGTGTTAAAAGTTCTGTAATGTCACAAAATAAAACCAATAGTGACCAACATAATATTATATAAATAAATAAAATAATAAATATTATAAATAATTTTATTTGTCTTATAAATATTTTATAATTGTTTTTTTTTATAAAGTATAAGTATAAATGTATAATATAACATAATATGTATATGCTTATTAAATAATGTATAAACTAAATTTACAATAATATGTTATAATTAATTAATTAAATGACAGCTAATCAGTGTTTGAAATATTTACAAAGTTGGACACGCTACTACTATACTTCATATTCTATGTTGAGAATCCTGATCTTTTTATCCGTGGGTGCAACCATAATATGGATGGCGAAGTTTTTGGACATTTTTATTTTTGATTCTTATTTCATATCATGTTTCTTATTAAATCATTAAATAATAAATTATCATTGATTTTTAATAACACCAACTTTTCTTTTTATCCGTGATAACATTTAACTGAATTTTGGCGGGTAATGAATTCGAGTTTTGTTCTGTTACCATAATATACCACTTATAACCGGGGTATCTTAAATTTGCCCGTACTACTAGCGTTCGTAGCGGTATTCTGCTAGAACTATTTACAAAGTTGGAACCATAGAACAATATAGAAGCGAAAAAATGTTAATAAACAGATTACTGATAATAAATCTTTTTATCAAAAGCACCTTATAACCTCAAATAATGATTTAATTAATTCCCGCCTGATAAGGTTTTATGGCCTATCCATTCTTTTATTATCTATGGTTTATTTAGTCATGTTAAATCCTATCTTAAATCGTGATTAAAAATTTAAAAATATGATAATTTTAAATGACAATTTCTCATAATTTGAAAAGTTGAAACTATTCTAAGTCAAAATAAGTTTTTTTAACATCTCATTGTTACCCAAGTGTCTTGTCTAAGTGTTACCTATTTCTAACCAGAATTTTACCAAGAATGGTACGATATAAAAACCGGTAATTACTAAAACAATTATCAACAGAATTTAATTAATAAACTTTTGAATTGTCAAAATAAAATCAAGTTAAAGATTTACAGCCATTCATTTTAAAGTTTCATTACAAAAAAAAATGTTTTCTGAAATATTTTAGTTCATTTGCAAAGCAATAATCTTCAATTAGAAGACTGTCGCAAGAAGAAAATATAATTATCATAATAATAAATAAATTACAAATTTGAATGGGCTTTACAAACATAAACATGTATTTGAATTCAATAGGGTTGAATACCATTGTGCTAAAGGGAAGAAAATATAGTTAGTACTTAGTAACTTGAATTTGATTATATTTGATATTAACATCCTGGGTAAAATCCTAGATCAAGATTTCAAAGAATTGTCAATGGGATTTGTCAATAACTGTATTCAATATTCATTGATCAAAATAACATGACTATAAAAGTATATTTGTCTTTTTAATAAACTGTCCACTTGTTAGATATAAAATTGTGTAGATTAAAAAGTAACAGGTATTTATTATAGTTGGCCTGATTCATCAAGTAGCTACACTTTATATTTAATTATAAAACTTATAAGTATCTAATTTTCAGTTACATGGTTGTTCAACTAAGAACTTTGGAAGATGACAATTTAGATTTCAAAATTTCGGATAGAGAATTACAAATAACAGTATTAAATATGATTAAATCATTACATGGAGATTTTGGAGCTGGAGCTATTAAAACATGTTTTAAAGGTAAAAAAAATTGTTTTATTTCCTATACAATTAATAGTTAACATTAGAATAAACTAAATAAATAATAGAATTTTTTAAGCATCAATGTAAATAAGAGAAGAAATTCTTTAAAATCTAAAAAGAAAATCTAAAAGCTGTGGCGCAGTGCCGTAGAAACTGCGGGGCGGGCGGTTCATTGCACTGGGGCCCATACTTAAATAAACTAATATAAAAATTAAGAACCTATACTAATAACATTTGTTTTATTTTAAGCAAAACAAAAATTTCTGAGGAATCAAAATCATATTCCAGAACAATGTGATATAAGAGACTTAATAAATTTCATTATTCAAAATGACATGGCTTGTAGTTTTCCAGATGTGTGAACTGCATGTTTAATATTTCTTGCGATTCCGGTAACTGTCTTGGTTGAGAGGTAATTTTCAAAATTCAAACTCATTAAAAATTATTTAAGAAACTCAGTCTTAAAATAGAATTAGTAAAATTGATATTAATATAGAAAGAAGTAGAACTGATGAACTAGACAGAGAAAAAAAGATTGACAATTTCGCTAATGCTAAAGCCAGAAAAAAAAATGTTTGTAAACTTAACTGAGTTGTATTGATTATTTATAATTGTTTAAATTAAATATTAATGGAAAATAATGGCCATAGGGGGGTGCTAGAGGGTGCTTAGCACAATAACACACCCAGTTCCCATTTAATAACATATTATAATATAATTATTTTTAAATATTTTTAATACATAATACGTTATGTACAGTATAGTTACTTAACCCTAGAGCACACGCTTCACGGTCAAAAAGACCGGGCTTTTAGAATTTTGTTCATTGTTTTAAAAATACGAAATATTAATGCAACCTAATCTGGGTACCTTCTAATTAGATGATAAACTAACATTAGATTCAACTCCTAACTGTATACGATCCGATGTCAGTAATATAGAAGTGTTCAAAGTTCATTAGCAGACATTACGTATTAATATACGGTCAAAAAGACCGTGTGCGTGATCGTAAAAAATCAATTATGGGTTATTTTTAAACTGTGTTTCTAATAACTGCTGCTCGATAAACGAAATTGATAGTTATTATATTTTTATTGCGACTTGTTAGTTGACTATGATTTACGCCATACTGTGTGTGACAAAAAGACCGTGTGCGTGTATTCTCGTGAATATTTTAAATGCGTGTGATCTAGGGTTAATAGTTAATATGAATAAAGAGTAGCAATTATAGTAACATTTATACAATTTCAACTTAATTATTAGTTATTAATTTGTCTATACAAGTATTGAAGTATAATAAATTAAAGTTTTAATTTATTATATTTGTATTATAATCAACAAGTAAGAATATTAATAAGTAAAAATTTAAAACTATTGCATTGCAGTTTATTATATTATAGGGTAGTGTGATCTGTACAATATTTTGGTATAATACAAATAATAATAACTTAACTGTTGTAACCTATTTTGGGCTTGTAATGGCTCTAAAACATGGTGGGCCAGTACTTACCTTATCGGCTATTTGGCACTGTACATAAACCATTGTTTTCACTTTCAAAAGTAAAAAATTTTTATTAAAAATTATTAAGACTATTAGGGTGTGATCGGATTGCCTCAATTCTTTGATAATATACAGATGTCATAATATAACATCTGTAGTAAAATCTATCAAATTTGTATTTGATACAACACATTCTCAAAACTAATATCTCCTTTAGTTTTTTTGAATATCATGTAAGTGACTGCTTCCTTTTCATTATTAAGTTATATTTATATGATAACACAGTTATTAAATACTTTCCGTGCCAGTTAATGTACATTTTCTTAGAATTTGTATCAGTATTTACTATTTTAGTACTTTTATTTTTTAGAATAAATTATAACATGTGATATAATTAGTGAATATGTGAATGGTTGATCATTATTTGATAATTTATGTTTAAAGTTAACTATTTATTTTAATGTTTTTAATTTATTTCAGTTCGCTATTGTAATCCAACAACAAGAATTATCATTTTTAAAACCAGACATGGTCCTCATCAATTTCTCTCTTCTGTTATACCATTTATTAATAAACTTCAAGAGAAACAAATTCAATTATCAACACTTTATACTGGCGCTTCCATGTTTCAATGTTATAAATTTATTCAGGTGATTAAACTATACTATATTCTAATATAATCTAATAGAAGCACATTTTATCAATTTAATAATAATTTTAATTAATTGATTGAATGATTTAATGACACCAGAATTAGTTAGTTGTCTTTCAAAATGTGGAAAAACGTACCAAAAAGTATGATTTTAACACATGAAACATCACATTTACAAATTAATAAAAGCAATATATTAATTAAAGGCATCTTAAAGCTTTTTTTTTAAGAGAACTCTACCCATACATTTGTCGTTTCTGTCTCACCACACACACGACCTAACAAATTGTCGTTCACTAGTTTCTATAGTGTGCTGTTAGTTTTGATACTAGAGTGAATTGACTTAACCTATTATAAAACTTTTAGGTAAGAACATTATCTGTGCTTAAGTGATGCCAATTTTTCGAAATTTTCATTTTCAAGCCATATATATGCGTATGTGAAATATCAAAAATTACAAATGCTCATATTTAGCTCCCATGAAAATTAAAATATCGAATAAAAGACAACTCTTAAGCACAGATAATGTTATTATCTAAAAAATTGATATTAGGTCAAATCACTCTAATATCAAAACTAACAGCACACTATTGTAACTAGTGAACGAAAATTTGCTGTCATATGGGTGTAAGACGGAGACAATAGATGCACGGGTAGCATCCTATTTTTGCGTTCTGGACACAGTACTACTATATTCCCTATTTCATTCATATTTTAAATAAATTACCTACTATCTTTGACATGGATTTTTTTAATAATCTATTAATTCAATTTCTAAGTTATTGCTATTAGTTATTACTAATAAGTAAATTAAATTAATTTAAATTAATCAATTTTAAATTTGTTTCAGAACTATCAAAAAGATCTAGTAAGAAAAATAACAGATACAATAAGTGAGAAAACAAAAGAAAAAATGTTAAATATCACTAATGTATTAAATTTCTAATTTCTCAAAAGATAGGTTTTTTGAATTTTTATAAAAAAACATGAACTGGTGGAAAGGCCAATTTGTAAATAATAAATATATTTCAAATACATTTTGATAAAGTATAAAATATGAAATCAATATATTCTTAAGCTTGGTGTAAGAAAGGACAATGTAACATTGGGAAATTTGAGATTATTTGGTCGATTTCATTAAAATTTGATTATTTTATTAGTATTAAAATTACCATTGTCTCTGATGCAGTATGACCAAAATAGATTTGACATTGGCTATTTTTCGAAATCAATTAATAATGTTAACAAATATAATTTAAGTTACTACCATTATGAATAATGTGCAATAGAATATTATTATTAGGTATTAATAAAAAAGTTAAGTTGTTTAATTATTAAAAATTGTTTATTTTAAATTTTAGTTTTAGGCCAATATCAAAAGTAATTTCAATTTTTTTTCTGGGTGGCCAATGTTAAAATAAAACTTCTAGATCTGTAGTTAAAAACAGAATGAGTCATACAATGAAATAAAATCAAAATTGAATTAAGTAACAGCATTTTTAAAGTCCCTACTTAAAAATAGGCCTTTCTTGCACCAAACCAAAGACATATACAAATGATTAACCTATTCAGAAAAGATTTTTTTAATGGTTGTATAGCTCATTGAAAAATGTTATCTATCACACGTTAATAAGTCCACGGTAAATTTATGCTTAAATATTAGCATAAACTCGAGTCTGCAAAAAAGTTGATTGTACAGTTAGTATAAACCATATTATGATAGATGTTGTAACTTGTAAGATAGATTATTATAATAAGGGATTGATATAAGTACTTCAATAAGTACTTTGTAAAAAAAAACAAATTTGTATATCTCAATCTTAAAAATGTCCGATACCATTAAAGATTGACCCACTTGATAATACAATAAATAGGTAAAAATTATATTAGTTAGATCCAAAATTAAGTCTTACAATATAGTTATTTTCTTTAAGAGGACGCCACACCTGCATTTTGTTGCC
>NC_042495.1:77107091-77124717 GCF_005508785.2 Acyrthosiphon pisum | reverse complement strand
AAATGTCAAATACCTTACAGTGGTCGAAGTGGCTTATACACAAGGTTTGCGTTTAAAAAAAAATTCTGTTTGTCATAAAAACTTTGCGTTTATCGTTATTTAGAATTAAAACGTTTTTTAACTTTTTTCATTTACCATTATTAAGAATTAAAACGTTATCCAAGTTTTGTTTTTATCGTTATACAGAATTAAAACGTTATCCCAGTTTTGCGTTTATCGTTATTTAGAACTAAAATGTTTTACAAGTTTTACATTTATTGTTATTTAAAATAGTGTTAATACCTATTAAATTTAAAAATATTAACTAATGCAGGTAGGTAATGGCCCGCATATAATCAATTCTTAGATTTTTTACATGAAATAAATAGATTTTTGTTCAATGATATTCAATAAATTACATTTTGCGTTGTTTTGTTGCCTTTGTTTACTTTTGATTATCGTTTTCTGTTATAATTTACATTTACAAATTTCAATTGTTTTTTGTCAAATACAATGTTATTAAAACGTTTGCAAGCCTTGCAGTTAAACATACGCACACCATGTGGATGTGGGGGAGGGGTGAGTTTAACATCTTATACATCTTTTATAATACACTTTTATACTTAATATATATTTTTGATTTTTTAGTTAAGTATCTTATTTCCGCATTTAACTATATAATTACCTA
Organism: Acyrthosiphon pisum; assembly: GCF_005508785.2. Classification (NCBI taxonomy): domain Eukaryota; kingdom Metazoa; phylum Arthropoda; class Insecta; order Hemiptera; family Aphididae; genus Acyrthosiphon; species Acyrthosiphon pisum. The sequence continues at coordinate 77,124,050 of NC_042495.1, read as the reverse complement.
CATTTATTTATTATGTTTATTAACTTTTGTAAAATTAATCAAAAAACTTACAACTCTGATGTTATCTAGAAATAGCTAAATATGCTAAATAAAAAATATTGCATTAAACTTCTAGTATTATGCCATGAAACAAATTTATATAATACATATCTGTTTTGAATGATTATTGAAAAACATACAACCTCAACGATAAAATTATTATATTATCTTATAAAAATAATAAATTTATTATAAGAAATTATGCTTAGATTTATTATATCTAGTATTGTTACATTATGGTCCAATTTTAACAAGCAAATAAATAGGTACTTATTTCTTATAAAAAAGGTAATAATACTTATTTATAATATTAATAAAAATCATTCATTTTATTATTGTAACACTAATTTAAAAAACCATCGTAAAAATAACTATTTTTACTTATTTAAAAAAAAATAAAAATTGTATGAAAAACACCACTATATATCGATAATATTTGTGTATAATTATAAAGGAAATGCATTATTTTCGATGAAAGAAGTGGAGGGATGTCATCCCAACATATTTTCTCCCCCCCCCCCCCCCACTACGACTACTGAATACCTACTTAATAGATCTGTGCAAACTTAAATTTGGGGGCATCAATTAAGAGAATTCGGTGTTGTTCTATAAGGTGTTTTACAACCTGTGCTTATAAAGGTAGGTCACTCCATTATATTTACTGCTGCCAATGCTTACAAATCTATACAATTGATTGAAATAAACTAAAATATTTCAAAATACAATAGGTACATAACTAAACCTATATTTATGTAAATTTATATTTTTAGTGAGATACAGATGTACAATAATATATATAAGAAAAATACATCAAAATCTCTGTTCTGATTTTAAAGTTAGTTATTGTCAAATAAGTTAGGTTCTAGATATTACATAGTATGCCATTGCCAGGGCTCATAAGTATGTGCATTTGCAGATACATTTTGTTAAGATTAATTAAACTGTAGTTAGCAAAAATATGTTTCAGATTGAAAAGATTCAGTGCATAAGATTTTTTTTTGCTTTAAATAGCATATTATTAAAGGTGTTTGGCTTATTTAGCATCAATTTTCGATTAATTGTGAATTTTTTTTTTATTTAAAGATGATATTAAATTATTTTAGTGTAACATAATTTATAAAACCGATTTGTCCAACATCAAAAACAAAATTTGTGTGAAAAATTTAAAATTAATATTATACAGTTAGATGGTTTAACAGTTTAACGATTAAAAATAAGATGTTAATAAAAACAACTAAATGAATTCATAACAAAAACAAAAATAATTAATACAAAATTTAAATTTTAAATTAAGTTTGAATTAATTGTTGTCAATATATCAAAAAAATAATTGATATAATTAAATAAATATTTTTTTTTATATTAAGTTGTTATTAATGCAATATTTAAGGTAAAACTACAGACTTTGGTGCCAGTTGGAGCATTTTTAGAAACATTGGTGAATAAATAATATTCAAGTTATATTATTTATTGCATTAACTTACTACCCCTGGTAATTAAAATATTATTTTGTAGGTAATTGAAGATGAGTAATGTATAATTTCAAGTTTCAAACAGTGTTTTTAAGTATTTTTATTAGTTAATCTGCAACAGTGACATAAACATTAAGTACACACAAATTAAAGTTGGTACAAGTTAAATATTAATTATAACTACACTTAAAAGTAAAAATAAAATATTTTGTACTACATTGTATACTATACACTTACGAAGACTTGTATACTTATTATTAAATACACATTCAAAATCAAAAGTAAATTTAGTTGCTTTTCATTTAAAATATAATTCTTTTCTCAATAATTAATTTCCATAAAATGATTTATTATAATACACACAACATAATTATACTGATTGTATAGATAATTATTACCTTTAAATTATTACAGCTCTATTTTTTAGAAAAAATATAAATTTGTTCAAATTCAAGTTTATGTAATTAGGTATATTATTTTAAAATTATAATGAAAATAAAGGTAAAATATACATTTAATATAACAAGAAAATGTTTTGACTTGATCTTGATAACTTTTACAGAATTATATTTGCACAGAGAAATTATCTACTACGTAAAATCTAAAATACAATTTATGAGATAAATAAAAACTAAAATATAATAGACATAATAAATCAATAAAATATGATATATTATATTATATGATCAATAACATTATAATTACATAATAATACATGTGAGAAAAAAAAACTAAAATTAAAATCCAGGAAGATGACAGATTGATATATAAAAAAAGGTTAATATTTATATAGGAACTTACAATTCTAACTTTGAAAAAAAAATCACACATCAAACATTAAACATACTACACAAGTTTGTATTATTGTAGAGATCAATTAAAGGGCCAATTTAAATAATTTTATCAGCAGTTTGTGTATTAAAAAATATAATATTTGGTGATGTCTGGCAATGATTTTTATTTATATATTTCTAGGTAATAAATTAAATATTCTATTAGGTTGTTAACATTTATAATTATTAAATATACATTTTAAATAATATAATAATAATAAGCATATTTAAAAATCAACATTAATTTAACAATTATAATGTTGAGATATCAATTTCTAATTAGAACATATCTAGTACTTAAAAGATATTACTAAGTTCATTAAAATATATTGAGAAAAAAAGATGCACCTATTTTATGGGTACTAGAATACACAAGTATATTCTGAATATGTACAATATTTAATAATGTAAAATTTTTTTTTTATTAGATTTTAAAATACTTAACTGTCTTTAATATTTAGGTAAACAATCAATTACTGAACTAAGAAGACTTAAATATATAACATATCTATGAGATGCAAAAATATAGTTTTTTTAACATATTTTTATATTTAACCTAGTTTTATATTTGTTTCTTTATTTTCATATTATGGATATATTTGTCAATAACTGCTTAAATTGTTTTCAGCCATAAAAAAAAAAAAAAAAACGGAAATATATTCAATCATCATAAGCTTGTTCAGCTTTAGCTTTAACCTTTCGTAGTAAAGGTGGAAATTCATCAAGGGTGTACCTATATTTGAACACGTGCATTTGTGCAGGACAATCACAAAGTTGTTTAAAATGCCGAAGACATGCCAGTCTTTTAGGATCACAAGAACAGGATACAGCAGATACATATAGAGTGGTATTACAAACCATACATTGTCTAAGGTCATCTACCTGGTGTTCAAATTCAACAAAATCTGCTTCAGTGACACCCCAATCTAAAAGTGCTTTACGTTGAACTCTTTCAAACTTCACCATTTCATTCAAATCATCATATACGAGTTCAGCTGCTTTTGGTGCCAAATCATCACAAGAGTTAACCATTTTACATATAAGTTCATCATGTGAAAAAACACATATTCGTTTGAGAGAGGAATAATGGTTAACACATTCACGACCTATTGAAATCCAATCAGCAGGAGCAAAATTCACAGCTTCAGCAAAATTATATCCTTGATTGAATCCAGTATGGTAAGATCTCGGAAAAGTAACGACAAATTCTCCAGCATTCTGATCAGTTCGATAGATTGGGACATTTGCTTTCATCAATATATTTGGATTCAGAATAGTAACCAATTGATGTAAGAGATCTGGCTGAGAATGAAATAATTCTGGTGTTGTCTCCTTCATAACTTCTTCGAAAGCTTCAGCATAAGCTCCTGGAACTCCATACCATGTTTTTGGTTCTCCCCAATGTAAATAGTTAATAGAGTAGCTCCAATGATCTTCATTATGCCAGCAAAATGTGGAAAAACACATTCCAACATACATCCATGGAATTTTCATACCAGATATATCAGCATTAATAAAACTAAGAACAGAGTCTTTAAGTATTGGTATATTATTTAAATTCCAACGATCTTCTATGTATGACTTGTAAAAAGTATTATCTTCATTTCCACAAAGCGCAAGACCTGTAGGGAATCCAGATCCATGATCCATAGTGTGTAAATCAGCACCATATTCTGCTATTACTGTGGAATCAATAGACGAAACAATTTTCCAATACTCCTGTTCAACTTTCTTGGTAGGCACAAGATGAACCGGCATGTTAAAATATTTAGATTTAAATTGATCTGCCATTTCTCCAAATTGTTGAAGTGTGTACTCACGCTGAGCTTGTTCAAATCCAAAAGCATCACTAGGCTTGATAACTTCATTGATCACACATTTATGACATCTCCATTCACCCTTGGGAACACTTGTTAATGGTATAATTAAACATTGCATGTGGAAACTTAAATCACACCCATCACAAATTAATATAGTTTCTTCTGATTTACCACTTCCACATTTTTGGCAATAATATTTATCCAAATAATCTACAGCAGGTTTACTTCTCTTTTTAGAATCTTTTAGAATCTTTTGACTTTAAATGTCCTATTCTACACTTGGAACTAAATCCAGCCATCTTAGGACCAGCACCAAAAAATTGTAATTTTCTTAATTCTTTATTTTCCATTAGATAAAATGGATCCTTGATATAATCATCAGATTCATTCTCATCATCTGGGCTGAGTCTAGCTCGTTTAGTAGGCGAATTTGAAACAGAAGAACCTTCTTCTTTAATATTTACAACTTTACTTTCTCTTTTTATTGGTTTGTTATAAATTTCATCTTTAATGGTAGCGTGAAAAAGTGAAAATGGATTAAGCCACCTTTCATGATGACTTTTCAAAACCGTACCAGAGGTTTTTTCACAAACATAACCCATACGACTTGCCACTTTTCCCCATTTTTTTGCCAAACATACTTCATCAAAACCACCTTCAAATTCTACAATTTTATAAAGAGAATATAAATCTACAGCTCTTTGTTCTAATACTGGTATTTTAATACGAATCCCTTGTAAATGCCAATACTTGGCAATTTTTTCCAAGAAATTGAGTTTAACTCTAGTACTCGCATCAAGTTCATTTAGTTTTTGAATCCTTGGTGTAAATTTAAAGTTATCAACATCCACGCAAAATGGAGGATGCCAATTAGATGGAGGTTTAATTTTACAAATTCCATGTTCTTGAGCTACACTTCTAATTTTAGCAATATATTTCAATGGATCTTTAAATTCTTCAGCAGTAGGCTCAAAAACTGGAGCTTCTGGTGGTACCTTGAAAACGAATTTGCCCTTTTCCATAAGACTGACAGGATCAATAAATTTTCCTTCAGGACATTCTTTTTGTTTTGGTTCATCAATTTCGAGTTTACACTTAACATCTCTTTTTACACTCATTTTAATATAATGCTATAGTATATACCTAGATAATATATACGAATATATATAAAAACAATAACTATTATTACTTACTTAAACAGAGATAAAAACACTTTCAATAAAATTCTATAATAACTTAACTTGATTGAAAAAATGTATCGAATCTATAATATAATTATTGAACGTTAGAAATTGAAAATGTGCGTTGCATTGTCAAGAGCCAAGGATTGCGTTTTGAAAGATGGACGTCCATCGCACATTTCGAAAATGTCACGTAGTCCACACTCCACACCACTACTACCACCAACGCTACTGCGGGTGATCCGTTTAATAATTTTCAAAAAGGAAACAACAAATATCTTCTTCGATGCACGTCTTCTGATCTGTCGTCGTTGCTACGCTGCGCCAATATTGCCAAACCAGACAGAAACGTATTGAGTAACAATTTTGTAGGTATACGCAAGGAAAAAATTGAAAACTAATTTTAAAGCCTTTTGTTTAAAAGTAGCAATTTCACTATGGAAGATAGAATGCAGCCAACATACACATTGCACACAGGAACACACAAATACAAAATTACAAACAGACACACACACAAACACACACGAGACTTCGACACAGACACGAAAGTGATGAGGTTCGCCGCTCGCAGTATAGAAAATAATACATTACATAGCAGGCTGCACCACTACCAACTACGGGATATACGCACGCACGCACTCGCAATAATATCGACACAATTATAATACCGTACTACCTTAGAGAACGCGTATCCGGACGGACGATGCGATAGACCTATATATTAATAAATATTAATAATAAACACTAAATAGGTACCCCCGACGTACACCCAGAAATGTTTCGACACTGTTCAATCACTTCGATCTACGGATGTTTTTCAACGTATGTTCCGGTCAATCCAGTATTCCAGTCTCCATAGTATTCCAATTTCCTCTGCCGGTCGCTGGTCGATCGATGTCCGTTGTTGGGGCCATTTTTTTCATTAGTCGTTGGACAAAAATTTAAACAACGTGCCTACGAATTATGGCGATCGTGCGGGTGTAAACGATTAATGATATTGAGCGTGTGTCGTCACCCGGTAAACACGTTTACGAATCGCGAGCAACATCTAACCTAACTATATAGATACGAACGACTGTACGATAGATACATGGACATCAATATTATACATAAATTACTTCTTTATGCATAAAATGGGATGTGGATATCCGATTCGTCACCAACTACTTTCATATTTGATAGTTTCACCGTTTTGGGCTTAAATTATATTGCAATAAGAGTTAGCCAATATATTACCTACGATACCTTAATTGTATGAATTTCTGAACTTAATTTTATATTTTTGTCTTTGTTTGACTACAGTGATTTTTTATACGTATCACCACAATGTAGAGAAGATACTTTCTCTACTAAGTTCTGTGTATCATTGATAATTAACTTAATTAAAACAGTCCAACGATCCCTCGCAACTCTCAAATACAATTATACAAATAAAAAATAAAGAATAAATCTATAATTTAACACACTATCGATAAACGGTACAAAATTACATACTAAATTAGTAATTATAAAATCATAAATGTTTAGTGTTCATGTTCCTAAAATTTTGGTTATCAATACTCTATAACCAGAAATGCTATTAATACTAACAAATTCCCACTAGAATTTTAAAATAGAACTAGTATTTTGTCAAATTATTTCTTACAATAAATTATTGTAAAAAGATATGAAATTTCCATGAAATATTGCGGTCGAGAATATTTACAGCAACCGTAAAATAATACCTATTAATAAATGGTAGAGTATAAAATATTTCATTCGAGAATATATAATTAAAAAAAAACAAGTGTATTAGAAACTAACATAACTTCGAAAAAAAAATATATTTCGCAATACGATACGATACATGAAATATAAATAGTGATTGTTATCAATAAAACTTTCTGAAGTAAAAGTAATCAAAAACGTGATAAATGATTCTGAACCATGTACAATTCATTAAAACACAGTATGAAAGGTAGTATATTAATTTTAATGAATACAATTAAGTATTTAATAACAAACTACTTTATAACATAGTTAACTTTATAAAAATACAAAATGTATAACACTCACTTGTTAGATATTAAAAATTATGCTAATACAATAACTTTTCTATATTATTATTATTGTTAATTAGTTTAAAATTAAAATTATATATTTATTTATTACTAAGCAACTATAGATTTAAATAAGTAAATGAAGACGAAAGTAATATGTAGTAAGATATTTGCTGAATTCACATTGACAATTTAATGTATTTTTTTTTCAATGTTATGTGATTAATATCCTACTTGTAGAAATGACTATACCATACCACACACTAAATTAATTCTTAAAGTACCAGAAAAATTAGAAATCTTCTAAGTATTTACTACCCAATATCTATTAAATTATTGAAATGTATAGTAAGTTGTTGATGTGGATATTTATTTTCTACTTTATTATTCATTAATACCTTAAAATCTTCTTGTCTTCAATAGTTCAGTCTGACATCTCCTTACATATTACATAATCTGTGGATTGTGATAATAGATAACGCGTGGAACAGCTGTTTTCATTAAAACCGTGCATCACCAAAACGTATTCAGACAACAACAATAAATATATTTAAAATACTCATGTTATGTTTGTTGAAATATCTTTAAAAAAAAATAATCGTAAAATCTAAAATCGTAAAAATTTAAGTAGTTTTTTTCATTTTAAACTGTTTAAAATTAAATTATGAAATATTGAGATTTTTACCGTACTCGTTTAGTCGTTTGTCCAATTTTGAATAACCTGAAAATTATCAGTAGCCATCTTGAACAAAGCGTTTACACACAAACACAAACAGTGGTAGTGGTGAAATTTGTATGATAAAAATTGTAATTTTTTTATTAATTTTTTAGTCCAAAATTGTGACAAATTTTTGTATTGTATTTAATTTAAATAATGTTATGTTGATATTCGTATTTGAAATGTTTTCTTAGTGATGGCTGCTTCTAGAAAACTTCAAGGTAAATATCATTACCTCACATTCTATTGTTGTTCACTCTTATGCTCAAAAACTGTTGTAAAGAACACTGGGTATTACCTTTGAGCAATAATTTAGTTTAGAGGTTCTTACTTGTAAAGAATTTATAAAATAATTGTTATCTCAAATACAATTATTATAGTTTATAACTATTATTATGATATACATTAACGATTGTCAAATAATTTTACACATTTTAAATAGATAATTTAATTATTTTGTATCAGCCACAAATATGAAACAGTAAATTATAACTATGGCTATTCATTTTATATTAACAAACCTCTTTTTTTCTTGAAGTGTTATTACTTGAGAGCAATAATCCAATAACTAGTCTTTAATTTTTAGGTGAAATTGATCGGTGCCTTAAGAAAGTTACCGAAGGTGTTGAAACATTTGAGGATATTTGGCAAAAAGTTCACAATGCTACAAATAGTAATCAAAAAGAAAAATATGAGGCTGACCTCAAAAAGGAAATCAAGAAATTGCAAAGGTTACGCGATCAAATCAAAAGCTGGATTGCGTCCGCGGAAATTAAGGATAAAAGTGCATTACTTGATTATCGCAAACTTATAGAAACTGTTAGTACATTTAAACACATAATTTAGTTTATTCAAATGTTAAGCTATGTTTATTTTTATTTGTAGCAAATGGAAAGGTTTAAAGTAGTCGAACGAGAAACAAAGACTAAAGCTTATTCTAAAGAAGGGTTGGGTGCTGCCCAAAAACTAGATCCCGCTCAAAAAGAAAGAGAAGAAATAAGTGCATGGTTAACACAATCAATTGAGTCGCTCAATATTCAAGTAATTAATTATTTTGGTTTAATGAAATTTGTGCTTTTTGAATCTCATTATTATTTAAAAGATATATTTACATTCTTCTTCTTCTTCTTCTTCTTCTACTTTTGGCCTATTAATACGGACTATTAAGGTCCCTTGCCGATTCCACTGATCCTTATCCGTTGCCATGTCGATGCTGAAGGTGTTGTTTATTTTGGACAGGTCTCTCTTCACCGAATCTCTGGCTTTTACATATTATATTTACATTGTATACCTAAAATTTTAATAACATTTATCATTGAAATTTTCTCCTTACTAATATGATATTATGATAAAAATTTTCTATTTAATTAATAGTTTTGAATTCATATATTTTAATATTTTTGTTTTATTGTATTTAATAATTAGTTTAAAAATGTTGAATGATAGATTGACCAATATGAATGTGAAATGGAGTCATTACTTGTTGGAAAGAAAAAAAGGTTGGACAAAGATAAACAAGAAAAACTAGATGAACTAAAAGCAAGAGTAGAAAGACATAGGTTCCATATACGAAAATTAGAGACTGTGCTAAGAATGTTAGATAATATGTCAGTGGAAGTCAAAAAGGTATCATACAAAATTATTGATTATATAATTGTATTAAGTATTAACAAATTATTTAATGAGTTAATTTGTAGATTCGTTCGATAAAAGATGATGTGGAATATTATATTGAAGCATCACATGAAGAAGATTTCATGCATAATGATGATTTGTATGATGAAATAATTGGGTTAGCTGAACTCGAATTAGGGGTTGCTGCAAATAATTCCGCAGAAGCCAATGGTAATAAATATAGTAATTGTAATAATAATAATTATAAAGCTCAGATTTAAAAAGAAAATTGTTTGTTTCAAACTTAATGTATAATCTTACATATAATGTCATTGTATATTATTGAACTGCGCTTATAGGATCACCCACTAGCCAAACTGCAAGTCTTAGTGGTTCTTGTCCAGCATCTCCTGCTCCAATGTCACACAATCATTCCATTGAGGAGCCTGTTTCAGTGGCTGTAATAACAACTTCTACACCAGTATCAATAACAACTATCGCTACAATTAGTGAATCAATTCCAATGATCTCTACAGTATCTACAGTTGTAACTATTGCTACTTCATCTTCTATTGTTGCAGCACCAGTTCGTAAAAAAAAAGACGAAACTACTAAAGTTTGTACACACTATAATATTCATATTAGAAAACAATAATTTACTATCGATATAAAATGTATATTCAATTTAGAATACAATTAAACCGACGCCTGTGAAAGCAAATCCTTCAAATAATACTAATCCTACAGTGAACAGTAAAGGCCCAACTATAGCTGCAGTTGTTAAATCATCTGTTAGTAATAATCATACCACCACAACGTCCAGTGTGTCTACTGTGTCTCAATCTATAACTACTCAAACAAGTACTACTACTGTTGGCAATTTTGCAACTGTAGCAGCTTCAAATATTCACAATAAGCATTCACGTAAGTCTTAATTAAATATAAATATAAATAGCACAATTAACAGATTCAATTATTATAAAAACTTATTTTTTTAAATATCAAGTTTTCTATTTATTTTTATAGTATTATTGAATAACAATATTTTATCAAGTTAGATATTATCACAATAGTATACTGATATCCAAATTTCCAGTTTTTTTTCTTTTACCGATTAAATAATGATTTTCTTCATTATAAATTTATAATAATATATTTAAATATTTCATTGTATCAATTATAATTATAAATTATTAAAATGCTTACTTTAGACAATAAATAAAATATCTGTGCAATCCTCAGTATTAAATTTAACTATTCCTTTCAATGATTTATATTTAGTATTATCATAACAGTATTTTTTAATGATATATTCGGAATATTGTTTGATTTTTAAACTGTTATTTACATAGAAGCACAATCTGTTGAAAATACATCTGTTGTTACATCTATACCAACTTCTCCATCATCTTACCATACTAATGTACCAACTGCACAAGGAAATGTGAATAATTCTGATAGTGTGGTTAATTGTGTGTCTACTACACCTTCGTCATTAAGTTCTACAACATCGCCAGTACAAGTGGATTCTAACACAGCCTTGTCATCACTAAAGACTATTGCACAAAAAGCTATTGATCAAGCTGGGATTGATATATCACAACAGTCTACTGATAATAAAAGTAATTATAAAATTGTATTTTTAAAATTATTATTTAAAGTAGATATTTAATAATTTATACTTTTATCAGGTTATCATGAATCAGTATGCGCTCTTCTGATACTTTTACAATTAAATGATGCTATAAATATTTACTTATTTGCATGCATACATTATAACATTAATAATATTATATATTTGTGTTATTTAACTATCTCCAGTGAGTCTCATTGTAAGAACCTTTCATATTAATGCGCTAATTATTTGGTACTCTTATTTGCATGTCTGCGTTTTTGGGTAGGTCAAAAAGAGAAGTTGAATTTGCGTATCTATGGCGGATTGGATTAGGTGCCTAGTGTATTTTGATATAAATGGATCTCGGATAGAGTACAATTCAGTTAGGTGTATTTTGTATCTAGAGTCAAATCAGATCAGAGGGGAAGGGGGAATTCGCCTGTTGTATTTTGTATTTCAGTGAATAGCTGGGATTTTTTTGTAAGACCAAGAACACTTATTAGTTTAAAAGCTTTACTATGTAATTTATTCTATAATTAACTCAACATAGTATTTGTCACCATTGTTCAAAGATAAATCATAAATTTGTTCTTCATCGTTTTTATAATAAGTTTTTCTAATAGCAACTATATTTTGACACGGCTACGGCAGTAGTGGTGGTAGGCCGGTCGTTATTATCCTGGTGTGGTTGGTTCCGGGTGGGTGCACTCGGCACGGTACACACACCCGATCGGAGGTGTGGATAAAGTAAAAAATAAACACCGGATTCGGAGAACACAAATGCCGGGTGGCGTTTTATTATTATGAAAATGTTGCAATACACAATGAATAGACCTGTAGTCTGGAGTAGGTACGTGTGGTAACGAAAACAACTAGACGCTTTCCGTGGTGAGATATTAGAATACAAACGGAGACAAGGTCAGGCCGTTGCGATGGTCGGTAGACGAGAGAGATGTCCCTGGCGGCAGGTACTCGTCCAGCGCGACTTCCTTCCCGTTCCACCTTGCCTTTGCGGCGTGGTGGGAGAGCTGGCGATGTCGCGCGCGTAGCACGTGGTGGCGGTTTGTGAAGTGCAGATAGGTAGCTACGACGCCTTTACTTTGTACTGGTCTTCGGTTGCATACGGTATCAATTTCTTCAAAACAAGGAACACGAGCAATTTTGTAAATGTGTCTATGACATATTCAAAGATATAAAAAAAGTTGCTCTAGCCAATCTGCAACATCGCCTTTGTAGGTTTCCGACTATTATAATTATTATTAATAATAACTAAGATTGGTAAAGTATTTATTTTATATTTATTATATATATGTAAGTAGTGTTAACATCTTAAATTATCATTCTTGTATACCTAACTAAACTATATTATATTGTAATCTAAATTTATATTTTTTATTTTGAAGGTTTGAGTTCAAATATAGTTCAAAATTCAAGTAGTCATCTAAGCTTACAGCAACAACCAACACAACAGCCACCTGCTTTGTTTGAAGCTAATATTTCCCCTTTATTAGGAGTAGCTCCATTGGGTCCAGTGCCACTTTCTAAGGACCATCAATTTCAATTCACAATGCTTGAATCTGCTTTTGTACATTTACCTCATCCATCAGATTCCGAACGAATAAAATTATATTTACCTCGAAATCCATGTTCAACGCCTCATTATTATAATCAAGTAATTTACTGATTAAAAAATTCCTTTAGTAATTATTTACATTTATTTATTTATATATTTTATGTTTTTAGGGACCTCTTCCCCATTCTGACAGTTTAGAATTTTTCCAGAGGCTTTCCACAGAATCCCTTTTTTTTATATTCTACTACATGGAGGGATCTAAAGCACAGTATTTAGCTGCCAAGGCGTTAAAAAAGCAAAGTTGGAGATTCCATACAAAATATATGATGTGGTTTCAGCGACACGAAGAACCTAAATTAATTAATGAAGAATATGAACAGGTTTGATAATAAATAAAATTGAGTATTATGTTTTTATTTTGTATTTACAAATGTATTATTATTTAACTAGGGCACATACATTTATTTTGACTATGAGAAATGGGGTCAACGAAAAAAAGAAGGATTCACGTTCGAGTATAAATATCTGGAAGATAGAGAATTAAATTGAAAATAATGCGTTTTCACATAGTCCTACACTAAAAAAAATTCTTAGAATATAGTCCATGAATATAAAAGGATTATTTGTGCCCTTACAACATGTGATATATATGATGTGAACATTTGGAGAAAAGGATTTGGAGTATACTATTTTTATTTTTTAATTTTGAAAAAAAAACTTAACATAGTCTTTGTTTATATGTATGTACATACTAACCAAATGTTGTACATATTAACAGACTGCTTTAATATTTTTTCTAAATTATTTTTTCTCTAACCAAAAAGTACTAAAAGCTTATGTCCCATGTGCATTATTCTTTGAAACTGACTTATTTTCTCTTTTTTTCAATAGTTTTGTTTTTGTTTGAAGCATAAAACTCGTACAAATAGAATTATTATTAGCAATATAGTTAAATTTCTCATAGTTTAATATACATTTTTTTCTGTATTGTACTTTTTGTACCTCAGATTTTTGTCAAATTTGTTATTAAATCTGTGATACCAAAAGTTAATTTTATTTGGTGTCATTCAAAAATTATGTAAATTATTTTTTTTTAAATGTATAATTGTCCATTCCCTATCTTGAAATTAGTTTTTTTTTTGATTATAAAAGTATGTACATAAAAATCTAATTTATAGCACTTTATTCAGGTATATACATTTTTTAATTGAATGAATATAAATAAAATAAAACAATATATTTTTTAATAAGAAATTGTATGAATTTATATGAGATCAACAGTTTTTATTAAGTTTTAAAATGTATTTGTATATTAGATAATTTTTGAATGACCCTGTTTTGTAAGCTAATTTTTCACATTTCCTTTAAGTTTAAAGAATGTAAAACTTACATTATTGGTTGAAATTAATATTTTTCTCAAATTAAATTAAATAACTATAGAGCAAGTTACACAAATTAAAACTCCTACCTTGTACTTAATTCATTACTCACTTTAGAACAAAAATGTTAGCTACTATTTTTTATACTATTATGTATAATAACATTCAATAATTCTCACTTGTAAACAAAACAATTTTTCAATGAGCGATTTAAAATTTGTATTATAAGAGTCTTTCAAAAAGTATAATTTATTCATATTTCATCAATATAATTAAGTTTTTTTATAATTATTTTTTTTTTTATACAATTTTTTAATCCATTGGTTAGGCACAATATCTTTCAATTGTTGATTATATATTCTAAAATGTTTAAATAATTTTTGACCGACTCTTATGGCCTTATATTAAAACCCAAAAAACCTCAAATTAATAATTAATTATTATTATAGACCAGGAAAGTATTATGTTAAGTTACTTTTCCTTTTGTGATTTATGTTAGGGACAAAATGATCAATGTTTTTTTTTATTATTATTGTTGGCTGTTAGGTATTACGCTCTGATTGTGTTTAATGCATGGAAAAACAGTTTTGATGTTTTGTTCCTACAACATCCTCTTAAAGCCAAACAAATGATTGATAGATGTACAAACAGTAAGCTATTTAATAAAAAAAAAAAAACCATTATAATAAAACTGTTTGATATTATTATTATTATTATTTTTTTTTTTTTTGATCTCTTAATTTGACTAAGGTTAAGTTAATAATGAGTACAAAATTTGCAATTGTCTTATTTTGTTCATTAAGTAATATTCATCGTCACAATTACTAGTTTTGAGATATCTTAATTTATTTTTATAATAATATGTCAATAAAAATTGTTTATTATATGATTGTTTATTTCAACGGTCGTTATTACAATTATCCATTTATTTGGTGCTAGATAAATTATTATGTAAAATCTCGAGTTTAAATTAAACAAGTGATATTTCAAAATTGTTTTTTTTTAGAATTTTCATTCATCAATAACACATTTTTTTGAAACATTCAAAATAAAAAGTTAAGAATTACCCGTTTGAGGGTTGGCACTTGGTATTTTGCGCTTTGGTACTCCTAATTTTGTCATATGCGCTACTGCCAAATATAAGTTTACAATTTATCCGATAAATTCATTGATGGGTTTATGTATACAGTATGTTAGTGTTATATAGAGCCATTTACTAAATAGTAATTAATATTGACATGAATCATTAAAATTCTGGCCTTCATACATTTATCAAACCAAGATAATAAGCTATACCATCCTTGTAAGTTGTAGTCAGGCCTGGATTGACGTATAAGCAAAGTATACATTCGTCTAAGGGCTATTTTTTTAGTTGTACATCATACTCTTTGTAGTATTTGAAATTTAAAATGTTTTTAATCATAGTATTTGTATTATTATTGTATTTTTAATATTTTTCAACTGCTATTGTAATAATATAGCATGAGTCTTGTATTAAATTTTTACACTTTTTGGCCGAATAGATAAAACTTTATTGATATCATAGAAAAAACTAAAAAAAAAAACTGACATATCCGTAAACAGCTCAAAAAGAGTCAAATTATTTTCAAAATTTTATCGTGTATAGAAAATTCTAATATAAACATTCAGTGAAATTTTCAAGTATCTACAGTCATTCGTTTTTTTATTACAACAAAATAAGAAAATCGTTATATAAGAAATCGAGTGAATATTAAATATTGAAAAATATAAATTTCAAACGCTCATAAAAATTTAATTTTACTTTCTTGTAGACATTTTTTTTTTGAAAAAGGTAGGCAAACATGAGAAATCTTGTATTACATTTCCAAATCTTAGATTCAAAAAGAAAATTTTTTATGAATTCCTAACTCAAAAAAATTTGCAAATTTTCGTCATTTCTACGTATTTTGTTAATATTTGAACTTTAAAAGCTTATAAAAAAAATTGTGACAATGGATTTTTAATTTTAAAAATTTAAACAATTTTTTTCATGTGCCTTTGAAACAATATACTAGGAGCTTTCTATTAAATTTTCAATCTTTTTTAACGAACAGATAATATTTTATTAATATTTATAGAAAAAAAAAATGAAAAAAATAGGAATTAAAAATGTCCGTAAACAGCTAAAAATAAATCAAAATATTATGGTGTATAGAAAATGCTGAAATAAACATTCTGTCAAAATGTCATGTACCTACTAACTACGGTCATTTTTATAAGAGTTACACCAAAAACCAAAATCAATTTTCTCGAAAACAGATTTTGCGTAAAATTCCCGTTTTTCCTTAATTTTTCTTTTGTTTTTCACGGCGCTTTTGAAAACTACTGGAAATTTTTCACTTTTGATTCACTTTCCTATCAGAAAAGATACTGTTGAAGAAAATCCAAGCACTTTTACTATCCTAAAAGGTGATGACAGACATTTTTTTTTTTTTTTTTTTAATTTTTATAAGAAGTTACACAATCTATACTAAAAGCACAATAAGCGTATTTGCAGAGAGAAATAAAAAAAAAATAAATACTGGATAATACGGGGGTAAGAAGTCACCCATTAGCAGCACTTGGCATGAGTATGGATTGTTATCTATGACTTAGTGGGGAAATAAGAGTGAGATGAATAACTAGGAATAGATCGTTGGAGGTTATAAGATTAGG
>NC_042495.1:77105573-77107041 GCF_005508785.2 Acyrthosiphon pisum | reverse complement strand
TATAGACCAGGAAAGTATTATGTTAAGTTACTTTTCCTTTTGTGATTTATGTTAGGGACAAAATGATCAATGTTTTTTTTTATTATTATTGTTGGCTGTTAGGTATTACGCTCTGATTGTGTTTAATGCATGGAAAAACAGTTTTGATGTTTTGTTCCTACAACATCCTCTTAAAGCCAAACAAATGATTGATAGATGTACAAACAGTAAGCTATTTAATATAAAAAAAAAAACCATTATAATAAAACTGTTTGATATTATTATTATTATTATTTTTTTTTTTTTTGATCTCTTAATTTGACTAAGGTTAAGTTAATAATGAGTACAAAATTTGCAATTGTCTTATTTTGTTCATTAAGTAATATTCATCGTCGCAATTACTAGTTTTGAGATATCTTAATTTATTTTTATAATAATATGTCAATAAAAATTGTTTATTATATGATTGTTTATTTCAACGGTCGTTATTACAATTATCCATTTATTTGGTGCTAGATAAATTATTATGTAAAATCTCGAGTTTAAATTAAACAAGTGATATTTCAAAATTGTTTTTTTTTAGAATTTTCATTCATCAATAACACATTTTTTTGAAACATTCAAAATAAAAAGTTAAGAATTACCCGTTTGAGGGTTGGCACTTGGTATTTTGCGCTTTGGTACTCCTAATTTTGTCATATGCGCTACTGCCAAATATAAGTTTACTATTTATCCGATAAATTCATTGATGGGTTTATGTATACACAGTGGTCGAAGTGGGGGGGGATACGGGGGGATGGCATCCCTATACTTTTTTGAACTTACATTTTTCATCCCTCTACTTATTTTGTGCAGAATAACACATCCCTCCTAAGACTTGTGTTTTAAAATTAAATACTTACTATCATTTTTATATTTATATATATGAAAGTTTTTTATTTATTCGGTGAAAATAATATTGTTTTGTAATATTGAGGCCCGGCCTTATCGTGTTGTTTAGTATAGGCAATTCGCCTATACTAAAAATGATAAGCGTTGATCACAAATGTTAAGTCATACTATCTGCCCGTATATCACAGAAAAATAACTTAGATCATAATATTATCTAAGAAAATAATAATATTGATGATAATAGGTAGGGACGTAGTAACTAGTGATATGCTAAAATATCTAAACGTCATTTCTGACAATATCTTGTTGATAACTAATAAGTAGATGTGCAATATGTGAGTTGATCAATTTCTAAATTTAGCCCATGGATAGAATACTGTTTATGAGTGTTATGACCACAATAAAACATATTGTATACTTTAATAATATAAATATTTGTTACTCGTGATAAAAAGTTACTCCTTGAGTTTTTTTATATATACTTTTATTACTTAATCAAGAAAAAGTGTTTGCTAAATGAAGTAGAAAAAATGTTATATTTGAATATTAATAGATTTTGTTAAATAACATATCGTATTTTTAGTATTAATTACAAATT
>NC_042495.1:77104530-77105523 GCF_005508785.2 Acyrthosiphon pisum | reverse complement strand
GAAGAAAATTCCAAGCACTTTTACTATCCTAAAAGGTGATGACAGACATTTTTTTTTTTTTTTTTTTAATTTTTATAAGAAAGTTACACAATCTATACTTAAAGCACAATAAAGCGTATTTGCAGAGAGAAATAAAAAAAAAATAAATACTGGATAATACGGGGGTAAGAAGTCACCCATTAGCAGCACTTGGCATGAGTATGGATTGTTATCTATGACTTAGTGGGGAAATAAGAGTGAGATGAATAACTAGGAATAGATCGTTGGAGGTTATAAGATTAGGAGGTCCCTGCACCATCTCCTTTTCAGGCGACGGCGAGGTGTTTCAGGCAAGGTTAAAGTGCTTAGATTCCTAATTAGTGGATTTTTGTGGTTGGTTAGGTATGAAAAGAAACGCTTGTAATAAATTACCGATTCTTCTTCGACTGTTTTCATGCGCATGTCATTATGGAGGGTTAGATTGGATACATACGGTGGGGCATTTGCTATTCTGCGTAGGGTGATGTTCTGGAAGGTCTGGATTTTATTTATATTAGTTTTTTGGCTGATCCCCATAACTGTAATCCATAAGTCCAGATGGGTTTTAATAATGACTTGTAGATGAGAAGTTTAGTGAATTTATTTTTTGATAAGAGGTGTTAGCTAGAGCGAGAGTTTAATGTTAGTCGTTTGGACCTTATGTGCTGTTTCCAAGTTAGCCTTTTGTCAAGGGTCAGGTCTAGGTATTTGACGGTGTCAGACGACGGAATAGGAATGTTGTCTACAGATACAGGTGGGCAAATTCCGTGTTTTAGCGTAAAAGTCGTGTGTACCGACTTGTTGTGGTTTAGTTTTATTCGCAATCTGGAGTACCATTGCGAAATAAGGTCTAGGTGAGTTTGGAGATTGGTTGAGGCAATTAAATGGTTTTCATGTACTGCTATTATCGCTTTATCGTAATGCGAAATCAGCTACAAGGGTGTCTTGTGTTATGGGCTGGTCTGAGACATATAT
>NC_042495.1:77102816-77104430 GCF_005508785.2 Acyrthosiphon pisum | reverse complement strand
TTGTTCGTTTAATGTGATCGGCAAGTAAATATAAAAACGGTCATAAAAACCTGTTGAAATGTTCTAGCGGTATTAATCTTATATATTTTTATAGCAGAACCCATGAACTTCATTACCGTAAAAATCGCAAATCTTAAAAAAAAATATGATTGATCAAGTATTATTTTGGGTGTAACTTACTGCAGTAAGTGCAACTCAGCCACCCTGGTAGGCAATGTTCAATAATTCGATTTGATGCAAGCTTGTACCTGATCTGCCCAATAATAACCAATGGCAACGGATAATAAATCAACACTAATTTCTACTATTAACTGTAACCAATGGCAACTATCAATAAATAAAAATACAATTTCTAATATGATCCTCAGTGCCCCTGTTTGAGCACCTCTTTAAAATTCTTTCTTATTGCATGGTAAAAATATAGAAGAACCACTATTCCAAATTTCAAGTTCGTTTGTTGAGTAGTTTTTGAGATACAGCGATCAGTGAGTCAGTGGTACTTATTTTAGGTATATAATATATATAGATTCCCTTCTCCCTCCCCTCCGAAAAAAATTAAATATCGGGTGATGCTGTGACACTCAGGAAGGTATTTGGAACACTCTGTGAAAAAAATTGGAAAAAATTAATAGTGTAATCACAAAAGGCTTGTTCTTTTACGTATAAAGGATTAGATTAGCTTAGTTTTTTAATTTTTCAAGAACTTTATACTCATTTTTTATTAACAAAAGTTGTACTAAAACTTAAGTAAGTTGTACTTACCCGAAATTTAACTCATAAGAATAATCAAAAAGTAAGCACAAATTATGCTCGTAATGGGCGTACCTACACGTAATTCACGAAAAATAATAACTCAAATCAACAAACATGCCCGATTAACCAATAGCAACCAATATATTATAATATACTATTATTATTTTAATCTGCAACAATAAACTTTATTTTTCTTTTTTATTATTTAGTTTATTTTTTTTTTTGGACAGATTGCGCCACATTTGTATTTTTGACATCCATATTTCCTACTTTTCTAGTGGATTTTTCTAAACAAAATTGGTATGACCTTCAGCAGACTGTCAAGTATAACAGTAAAAAATTTCAGCCAAATCGGTTCAGTAGTTTTCTCGGTTAGCGCGGTCCAAGAAAACCCTTACCATTTTATATAATAGTATAGATATGTAATTCAATATACTTAATAATATTAATATAAAAAATATATTTATATCATACATTCATACCTTCTTCATTAGTGCACTTTATTACTGTTATAGAGGTATCTGCATTGATATTTGTTTTTGTACAACTCATATCAGCTTCTTCCCCTTCATGGTCTAATAATCCTAAATTAACATAAATTATGACTTTAACTATGAAACATAAATTTATAAATATATAATTATAATTTTAAATGCAATTAATATTTGATTCAATATACTTAATAATGTTAATATAAAAAACATGTTTATATCATACATGATACATTCATACCTTCTTCATTATTACCCAAACAGCATTCTGTAACGATAATATTATAATATAATTAAAATAACTTTATACTAATAGTATTCGCGATTATAATGGTTATGACATATTTTTAAACAAAAAATTGCTGTCTGG
>NC_042495.1:77080843-77102716 GCF_005508785.2 Acyrthosiphon pisum | reverse complement strand
AAAGTACTCTGTTTTTATGTCCAATTCATTCTAAGTTCGTTAAAAACTCGTGTATCCACACACGGATTTCCAGTGGAGGGAGCGTTGCGAGGCTGGTTATCGTGTTTTTCATTTTCAACAAAAACGGTAACGTCATTTTATACGTGGTGGATTGATCGTTGTCGGTTTGGTTTATGTTCGGCCTTAAGAGGACGTGATACCCGTATGCGTTGTCTCCGTCTTACAAATGCGTAACAGCAAATTATACGCAAAGCAGAACACGTGTAGCTCCGTTAGCTTAAAAATTAGAGTAAATTGACCTCTTATAAAATCTAAAGGTAAGATTATTATCTAGACAACCTCATATGCTTTTTATTATATTTCAATTTTAATGCGAGTATTTTAAAATTGTAAAGTTTTTATACTTCTTAAACACACACACACACTTAACCACTATGGCACTATGCTATGAGAATCTGAGTGAAAAAAATGTTGAGTAGTAAAATCAGTGAAAAGTTGCCCTAGTCTAATAAAAACTGAAATCACGCCACTGCTCTAAGCACCTCACCAGT
Source organism: Acyrthosiphon pisum (assembly GCF_005508785.2). Classification (NCBI taxonomy): domain Eukaryota; kingdom Metazoa; phylum Arthropoda; class Insecta; order Hemiptera; family Aphididae; genus Acyrthosiphon; species Acyrthosiphon pisum. The sequence continues at coordinate 77,102,165 of NC_042495.1, read as the reverse complement.
CCTTATCGTCCTATCAGTTTACTTCCCACTTCCTACTTCTGAAAAACTAATTATACATAAAATGACACCACTAATCGACAACTTAGTATACTACCAAAATCACAATTCGGTTTGATAACACAACAATCCACCAAATCCATAGAATCACTGATAAAATCACTCTGCCTCCTTCGAGATCAAGCAATACGGCCCCGGGGTATTTCTAGATATATCTCAGGCCTTCGACCACGTTTGGCATGACGAGCTTCTATTTAAATTGAAAAACTTTCTCCCTTCGCCATATTATTTAATAATCAAATCATATTATTATCTTGAAAACCGGTCGTTTTCCATTCGTCAAAAAAATAATTATTCAACGGTTCAGGATATTAAAGCTGGAGTTTACCAGGATAGTCACCTATACTTTATAATATCTCCACCACATTAGGTATTAATATTTCAGAGGTATATGGAATTAATCAGTTTATAGATCTGACTTTTCTGACTATCTATAGATACACAAAAATATCGCGATTTTAATACAAAAGTACAACTGTAAGTTTGACATAAATGTAGTTTAGCTACCAAAAGATTTGTTGTAATTTTTTTTTCAAAATGTGTGTTTTTGCATGCTTGATTTGATTTAACTATATAAAAAAATCACTCAAACTTAATTTGTAATCATCAAAATCCTTCAAAATGCTCGATTTTTACTAAGATAAATACTAAGAGCTTCCTTTTTTTTGTTATTAATTATAAAAAGTTAATTTGTATTAACAAATTACATACAAATTACTCCTCAAACCAATATGGATATATGGCATCCAACTATGGGGTGCTGCCAAACCCTCCAATATTAATAAAATTCAATCTTTTCAATCCAAATGCCTACGAAAAATAACTAAAGCCCCATTTTATGTCTCTAATGATACTCTCCATAAAGACCTATCCATCCATCCACACAGTAAAAAACGTTGCCAAGTATTTTTACAAACGCATGCACGCCAATCTCCACGATCACCGCAACCCCTTGATCTCGGAACTATACACCCCCACTCAGTGGCGTGGTGAACGACGTTTGGGGGGGGGGGGGGTATCCCTTAGTTTTTTGAAATTGTACTGGTATTTAGGTCCATACTTACTGTAGGATGCAGTGGTGGCTTGCTATAGAGTATAGTACTACTACTAATACAACTATATAGTGGCATTGTGCCATGGTTGTAGGGCGTAGGCGTCGTAGCAGTATACGTGTATACGTATACGCCGACTCATTCTCATTGCAGCAGTACCGTACCTACTCATCAGTCATCGTAGTATAGATTTTTCAATATTATATATAATCTTTTATACTGTAGTCTTAAGTTATTGTTATAGACGTAATTTCACAATTCGTAATAATGTCTGGATGTGTGACTTGCTGACTTCATAGGTACCCAAATATTTTTTTCGGTACACTAAATATAATAACACCTATGTATTTATCATTTATGAACATATTATTATTTTATTTAAATAATGAAATGTATTACTTAATTGTAATATTTGTAATTTGTATGCATTGAAAAAAAATATAATATTGGAATATGGTACCATATCTACGTAGATAGTTCAAAGGAAAATCCTATGGTACAATAGAATTTATGGCAACTCGTTATTTTTTTGTAAATACCCCGCGACAAGCCAGTAGAATATGAACTAGGGAAATAAATAATAATAGTGCATACGGGTATGTGGCGAATGTTTAATGTGTAATGACCAATGAGTATACAAATATAATTATAAAATATTATAAATATAGATTTTCGGTGACACATCGTTGAACATTCAATACCCACCTATATAGATATACTATTCATAGAATAGTTCAAGATTCGAAACAAGATTATTACTATGCACAGTATTAACCGCTTCGTTGTTAACATTTTTTTTCTACAACTTATTAGTTATTAGTCATTGCCCATTGGCCATTTGTGCTAGAAGACGACTGAACTAAATACATTTTCTTTGCAGTTTGCAATATCGTATTATACTATTTAACCTTATACCTACTATTATTTTAATTTGAAGTCCTGTGTTTATTAACAATGGGTGACTCATCTCTAAAATGTAGTTGCGGCAAAAGAAAACTCACTATAAATTATGTCAACTGGCAGCGGCATTTAGATTCTTGTTGGAAAAGTCACCAAAAAAAAAAACGATGTGCTGATATTAAATCATTTTTTGTACAAAAAAAATGTGCCAAAAAGGTAAGTGCTGGTACCTATTAATTAATTTACCTATTACTAATTATTAAGAGTTGCCTATTATAATTTATTGACTAGTATTATCTATTAGTTATTAGGTACTATACGTCTATACTGCAATGTAAATTGATGATATAATAAAATTAAAACAATTTTGTAGTTTATAATATTTAGAGGCTAATTGATCGCCTTCCTTTACTTAAAATCGTTTTTTCTAAAACAATTGTTTATCATTGCATTTAAAATTATAATTTTTTGCTATGTTCTGCCTTGAGCCGAGCGAAATGAGTTAGGTTAGCACTACCCAACAAACGGACAACGATCCCTGGATCCTGTATTCCTGTTGGGTGATTTTTTTAAATTTAGTTATGATATTTTATAATATAAATTTCAGTCATCAATGACTTTTTTAAATTTAATTTGGAAGAAAATGTAATGGACCAGGATACTGCTTTAAGTGTCACTAGTGTAACTATGTCTGAATTCAGTGGTGTTGAGAATAATATTGAGCTTGAAATCACTCATCAAAATTCAATAGAAACCCATACAAATATTAATGTAAGTATAGACGGTGTGATATGACACCTATTTTTTTTTTTATGAAGCAATGGTTATTTTTATATTCATAATTATGAAACGCAGGAATTGAGTAATACTGAAACCAACAATACTGAAGAAGATGATACATGTGACACTCCTATTGTAAATATTATTGAAGGTATATAAGTATATAATTATAGATACCAACCTGTAATTTTTTTGAAACAATTGAAATGATTGACAACAGTTTTTTTTCAATAACAATTTATTTAATTTAGGATTATTAGACAATGTAGAGGAAGAAGCTGATTTGATCTGTACAAAACCAAATACCAATGAAGATACCTCTATAACAGTATTAAAGTGCACTACCCAGACAGCAATTTTTTGTTTAAAAATATTGTCATAACATTATAATCGCGAATACTATTAGTATAAAGTTATTTTAATTATATTATAATATTATCGTTACAGAATGCTGTTTGGGTAATAATGAAGAAGGTATAAATGTATCATGTATGATATAAACATGTTTTTTATATTAACATTATTAAGTATATTGAATTAAATATTAATTGCATTTAAAATTATAATTATATATTTATAAATTTATGTTTCATAGTTAAAGTCATAATTTATGTTAATTTAGGATTATTAGACCATGAAGGGGAAGAAGCTGATATGAGTTGTACAAAAACAAATATCAATGCAGATACCTCTATAACAGTAATAAAGTGCACTAATGAAGAAGGTATGAATGTATGATATAAATATATTTTTTATATTAATATTATTAAGTATATTGAATTACATATCTATACTATTATATAAAATGGTAAGGGTTTTCTTGGACCGCGCTAACCGAGAAAACTACTGAACCGATTTGGCTGAAATTTTTTACTGTTATACTTGACAGTCTGCTGAAGGTCATACCAATTTTGTTTAGAAAAATCCACTAGAAAAGTAGGAAATATGGATGTCAAAAATACAAATGTGGCGCAATCTGTCCAAAAAAAAAAATAAACTAAATAATAAAAAAGAAAAATAAAGTTTATTGTTGCAGATTAAAATAATAATAGTATATTATAATATATTGGTTGCTATTGGTTAATCGGGCATGTTTGTTGATTTGAGTTATTATTTTTCGTGAATTACGTGTAGGTACGCCCATTACGAGCATAATTTGTGCTTACTTTTTGATTATTCTTATGAGTTAAATTTCGGGTAAGTACAACTTACTTTAGTTTTAGTACAACTTTTGTTAATAAAAAATGAGTATAAAGTTCTTGAAAAATTAAAAAACTAAGCTAATCCAATCCTTTATGAAACAACAATATCAAACGATCCAGCAAAGTTTGCAAAACTGACAAACATTTCAGAAGAATACAGACGAGTACTTGCCACAATGGGCCCTTGTCAACCAAAGCCTCTAGAATTGCCAGGAAAAAAATTTCCTTATGCTATCATTTCATGAACATTATTACAATAAAACTATAAACCATATAAAAGTAAAACGCCTCTGGTTATCATACTCTCCAATAAATGATAAAATGTACTGTACTAGTTGTAAACTTTTTGGGACTCCTGAAGCACAAAAGCAACCATTAGCAACAGAAGGTTCAAACAATTGGAGCATGATTTGTGAAAAAATAAAATTGCATGAAAATAAGCCATATAATTTAACTTCCGAAATTAACAGAGGAATGTACACTAGTTGTCAAAGAGTAGATATGGGACTTCAAACTCATAAAAACCAACTTGTGGCTGAAAATCGAGAAATAGTACTTACTATTTTTAGAGCTGTTTTATTCTTAGCCAGACAAAATTTAAGTTTAAGAGGACACAACGAAATGTTAACATCTGATAATCAAGGAAATTTTTTGGAGCTTGTTCATTTATTGGGAATATATAATCCTTACCTTTCATGTCACTTAAACAAAATTAGTGAAAATGCACCAAAGAATCGCCTAACGTTTCTCTCCAAGTATTCCCAAAATAAAATGTTATAGATTTTAAGTGATATGGTTCGGGAACAAATTCTTTCTGAAATAAAAAAAAGTGGAATTTTTGCTGTAATCATAGACACTACAACTGGCTTGTCTAAGCTAGAGCAATTGGCATTTGTTGTTAGATTCGTAACTTATAATAAAACTATTCAAGAGCGTTTGGTTGCGTTAGAAGTAGCTAGAGATGCTTCGGGCAAAGGTTTATTTAATTTATTTTCTGATATATGTGCAAAATACCATTTAGAATGGAAAAAAGAACTCATCGCTCAAGCATATGATGACGCAAGTACAATGCAAGGGGAATACCAAGGTTTAAGATCTCATATCCAATCACAGAATCCACGGGCTGTATATATTTGGTGTTTTGCGCATATACTAAATCTAGTTGTTGTAGATGTATGTGAATCTAACGTAGATATTAAAATTTTTATTTCTAATATCCAAGCTTTGACTACATTCATGTCAGCTAGAAAACGAACAGCAGACTTTGTTGAAGCTCAACTATCATTATACTCAAATATGAGAGTAGGTACAAAGAATGAAAAGTTTGACCACTACTCGTTGGACCTCACACGATCGTGCAGTAAATGTAGTTTTTCTTAAATACTTGTCACCTGATACTAGCACAGCATGCCAAGCAAAGGGTCTTTATCCAAATATTGCTTCATTTAAATTTATTGCAATAATGATACTTATGAAAAAAATATTTGATATTACCACCCCAATCTCAAATTACCTACAATCATCAACCTTGGACTTTGTAGAAGCATTACATTTAGTGCACAAGATCGAATGAAAAAAATTAAGAACTGAAGAAATATTTAACAACTTAATGGATGAAGCCAAATCATTTGCTACACTACATAATTTAGAAGAAACTAGTTTAAAAGAAGATCGAATAAGGAGAAAAACAAAAATGCCTGGTGAAAATTGCAGATATGAAGCTCCCACTAATGTTATTTACAAGCTTAAGATAAATGTATATTTCTATACTTTGGATAAAATAATTGGTACACTAGAGAGTCGTTTTAAATCCAGTCGCGATATATTAACAGATCTCAGTAGACTATCATATGCTAGTATTAAAGATGCAGCAAAAAACTCATTTCTTCTTCCAAATACATTTTTAGAACTTCATAAATGGTTTCCTGAAATAAATGTAAGCAATTTACAATCTGAATATTTGGCTTTTGCAGAAAGTTTTGAATCTTTGGAAGTTGGTGTTACTAATCCGGAAATATCTAAAATCTCTGTCCAACAGTCAACTAATATTAATGAGAATGATGAGATTCATAGTGAAAGTGAAAATGAAGAAGTTTCTCATACGAATGATAAACAATTTGGTTTTGCTTCTCGAATGGTCCAAATGATGAGTAGTTATGGTTTAATGGCTTCGTTTCCTAATTTATAATTAGCTTTTAAAGCCATGGCACTATTCTTGCATCTTCTGCTTCTGCGGAACGAGTATTTTCTAAGGTAAGATAGAACTAAATTTTATATACCTATTTAATTATTGTGTGTACCTTTTAAAATTATAACTTATGTGTTATTTTAATTATTGATTCTATATGAATCATAATTATACATATTATGCTTAAGGACACAATATTATAGTATTATATCATTATTATTATCATATTGGTATTTACTAGTTATAAATCGTTATATTCAAATAATTTTGAACCATCATTATATATTTGTTATAATACATGTTTATTACTTAGGTACCTAATAGTTATTTGTTTTAAAAAGTAATTTTTATACTCTTAAAATACTTGTTTTTTTTTTTTTATTAAATTAGGTAAAATAATAAAGAATAGACTAAGAACAACCATCGGACAAAAGAGATTGGAATCTTTAATGCTTTTATCTTGTGAAAAAGATATTGCTCTTGATTTAGAAGAAGCATTAGATAGATTGGGTAAATCTTCTCAACTGCTAGAAAGAGCTCTTTTATTTAAATAAATAAATAAATACATTTATATTTATGTGATACTATAAATAAATAATGATATTACTATATACCTATATTATTTTTTATGTATTGAATTTTAATTATAATTAATGCATTATAAATTCTATTTTCTAATAACACATTTACATATAAGCAAGGCTTATGTTTACTGCATAAAAGACTGCTTCAAAAGTCATCCGAGTTAATTTATATTTTTAATTATATTATTACTATTTTATGTATTATTAATTATTATCGTATTATTTATACTAAATTATTTATGACTTCTTATAACAAAAATTCAGAAATAGCATACAGAAAATTATAATATATAGTTTGTGGTGGGGTGGGGGGTAGTGGGTGGTTCATTGTATAAATAATTTGCTTAGGGTTTGAAAGATATTCACCACGCCACTGCCACCACTATACCTGGTGACCCCAGAAGGCGACTAAAACGAACGTGGTGTCGTGATTTACTTTTAGACTAACCCCCACCACCACATGTCACGAAGTCCCATCAATGGATGGTCTCTTCACTAATCCCCCCTGTCTGAATTGATGTAAATAATTGTAATTATTAACCTGTTTGTTACATTACCCTTTTGTTCCCTTTTACCCTCTGTCTTTTCTATACTTGTACTTTTATCACTTGTGCTTATTGTAAACCATTATATTACAGATTGTACAATTGTCTAAAATAATTTACTTAACATAATATTATAACAAAAAAAATTCAAAAAATCACTTGGAAGTATACCATATATACCATATTATACATACTAGAGTCTATATTCGTTCCTAAAGTTTTTAAATTTTAAGCGTATACTGCTACATATATATATATTATTTAAAGAATCGGTTTTTTAGCGCTCCTGGTGGACAATTCTCACATTAAATTCCTACTCACTATTCAACGCCGAGTGTACACCACCGTATTATCGACATCGCGTCATTACTCCTGTTGGCGGATGTTTGTCGTGTTTCCGCTATCTGTTGTCGTGTTTCTGTTACCGCAATTTGTGAATTGTGCCTTTCTTTCTTCGTTTCTCGTTAATTCCTATACTTGTTGCGTACAATTGATGGTCAGTGATGTCCGCACCGTGTACGAGTATAGCTATGGATCAGTCGGCAGTAAGTAATATTGATTAGTACCTAGATAAATGTCTGAAGGTCCGCCAGTACCTATAATAACAATCGTATGGCGACGTTTGTACATGTGTTGTACAGAAATTTCTCGTCATCCACGTCTATAAGTTCCATAAAAGTTCCGTGGATAATTAGACCTTTAAGTAATGTGAAATATGGGCTAAGGCTTGACATAAAAATTTAAAAATATAAACGAATTAATACATATTTGTGAATATTATTTTATTAATCATTAGTTATTAATCGTATTTATTTATTATTATTCATTGATAATATTAGATGGTAAAAATATTAGATAGATTGAAAAAATAAATGTACCTACCTACTAATGTTTATTTCTTTTTTTCTCCTATTCTATGTGTACTTATTTCTTCGTAAGACTAGAAATTCTTGAATTCCTCTGTTGAACTGTTATACTATTTTAGTGAGTGTGTCCTTTTCAAGAATTTAGTTGGTCAATTGGTCAGTCAGACAAAGGTTCATTTTATATAAGTACCTAAAATAATGTATGTCATTAAGGGTTGCTTAGTTTTAAATCTGTGTGTAGGTATTTCCTACTCAACCTTGTATAAAAAATAATTACTGTATACCTAGGAATTGTTCAACTTTAACACAATATGTAGTTAAATGTATTCTAAAATCTTAATAATCTTTGATGACATACCTACCTACTATTGATTTAAAATTTAAATAAGTTCAAATTATAAAATATATCTTAACTTCTAATCTGCAGACTCTATATTATTAATATAGCTAATAGAAATTATTCAGAGGTTGGCTATAGGAAATTAATAATTATATTTACAAATATCTATCTATTATTACATTCTATGGTAAATTAACGTTGGTGTAAGTGGTTAAGTTGGTACCGCTCTGTGTTGTATATTAGATGTCGTGTAAGCCATTGTAATGGCTAATGGATGTGTTAAATTTGAATTCAATGATATCAAATAGAGGGTAAATCACTGGTGGAAAATGTTTACACCAGACTACAGATTAACATGATTACCCAAGATTTCCATGATTAGTTATGATTACTGAGATACCTTAAGATTACCATGATTACCAAATACCACAGATCATCTATAATAATTTTAAATCTGTATACAAAACTTAAAAATTGATAAACAACTTTATAAAATATAAAAGTAGATTTAAGTAGATTAGGTATACACAAAATATTATTTATATCCAGATTTATAACTTTTATTTATATCCTTAGCTGGAATATAGGTTTCTTAAACTATTGTGTATTTTAATATTTCATCGTATTATTAAAAACAAATAAAATGGAACAAGTACATAATATACAAAACAAATGAAAAAAACAAAATATATTAAACAGAATAACACATCATTACCAAGACAATTCAGTCTCCTAAAGTACTTGAGTAAAAGTGTTTGAGTAAAATTATTCAAATACTTTTTATGTACTCATATACGTATTCTAAATACATTTGAAAAAAGTACTTTGGCACAGTATTTGAATACTTTTTTGAAAGTATCAATTTAAAATCAAATACTATTTTTAAAAACTTTTTTTGGGTACTGGACTAGTTGACCCCCGCCAGAAAGGCAATTACCCCGCCACTCAAGTTTAGTTGACGCCCGCCACTTACATTTTGTATTTTCGATAACCAATAATTTGTATAAAAATTTAAGATAAATAATACATTAAACATTTATTAAAAAAGTTATACATTTATGATAATACAGAACAATTCAAGCGATCAAAATAAAATGTATAAAAAATATGGTAATAATAAATAAAAATAAAAAATAATAATTAAAATTATGCAGGTGGCCAGAACTCTGCTATGTCAAGAATAATTCATATATGAATTAATATTTAATATAATAAAATATAAAAAAATAATAATAATAAATAACCATAGGTATGCACATTACTGACAGACTGCAGATCTATTTGTATATTGTAGTGTGTCCTGTAGTTGTCCTCAGAAATATTGTTACAATTCAATTTTATAATAGGTATTTTTACTCTAGAAGCAAAATTGAGTGAGTTCTACACCAACTGCGTAAACGCGTTTTGTCTATGTCGTTTCTTTGTAAGACGGCTACGACATATTATGTGGATGTGACGTCATCTGAATTATAAATTGTTAACCAATAAAAATTAATTAATAATTTTTATACATAGTTATATAATATTTTAGGTAATCATTATTATTCATCTGGGCCTGAGCAGTCTGAAATGTTTTTTCTGATGACACAGTACGCATGTGAATGTTTTATGCTCCTTACAAATCGGTTTGCATTTACAAAAAAAAAATATTACGTAGGTTTGGTATGATTTTATGTAGGTATGGATCAATCTATTTCTCATTAACAGAAACAAGACCTGAAAACTTGTAAATAATGTTTCTTTTTTTCGTTATAAATACTGAGCTTGGTAAAATAGCTTCATTAATTACTGCTGAAATATTTGTGATTTTCTTATGATAATATCATCTGTTTTTTAATCCCATCACTACATGCACTTTCATCTTCAACAGATTGAACTACACAAAACACATTTAAAGTGGGTCCTGCTTCGTTGTCCTCCCAAAAAATAAAATAAAAATAACACATAAAAAATAAATAATAAAAAATAACACATTCCCGGCTTGATGGAATCCCATATAACTTTTAGTAGAGAATATTTTCCTATTTTGTGTTAGGTTAACAATATTGTGCAGTGCATACATTTGATTTAAATTTTGTCAATTAGGTTTTTAAATGTTATATATTGTGCACATAAAAAATATGAAGTTTTGTATTTACTATTTAATTTTATTATTTAGCTTAAATTAAGTATTTTTTTAATGAAGTATTATTTTTTTTTTTTTTTTTTTTTAGGATACCATAAAGTATGTACCAATTAAAACATTCTATTTTAAAACAGAAGAGGACATATTAAGATTATTCAAGATTAATAAGATACAATATAAGACCAGTATTTATGAAGTAGTTTCTAAAAACATTAACAGAATATCATTAAAAAACAACTGTTTTAATCCTAAAGTTTTAGATTGTGTTCTGATTGAAGCAAACATGAATAAACTAGTTGTGAATTGCAAACTCGGCTTTTCCATAATTAAAAAAAACAGTCAACTCGTTGACGTAGCATTCAATAATGTAAGGAATGAAATAAATGAGTTTATCAGTACCTTCATTAAAATTTTAAATGAAGAAGATAGAATTTTAATAATTGATGGACTTGTATTTGGGAATTCGACGAATTCTTCTATTAGCAAATCTTTAATTTCGGTTAGACCAGAAAAAAACTCTTCTATTATCTTATTGAAGTTAACAGACCTGTCTTTAGAATATTCGAATTTGTTACAAAACAAAAATCTAGCCAAAATCACTGGTCCAGGTATTTATTTACTATTCGGTAATATAAAAGCAATCATAAGATACACAGATGAAGAATTTATGTTGTTAAGAATACAGAGCTACGATAAATGTTATATCAGAGTTCGCAAATATCCTCATAATATTCATAATTTCAATAATATTTCTGGATATGAAACAATGATTGGTGTAAAATCTGATATGTTTTCATATAAAGTTGATATTTTAGTTAAGAAACCATCTCAAGATTTTCTTTCACTGCTATTGGACCAACAAATAATCTTATATAACATAAAAGTGATTCATTCTAATAATTCAGGTATATTTTCACTATGTGTTAATGGAAAATCAACAAATTTAAAAGCCCATAAAGTTATTCCAAAATTTGAGAAAATTCCAACAACTCAACATATATCCGAGCCATCTTGTGATGATAATATTTCGTATTCGCCATCAAGTCCTGAATGTTTAAAAACAAAGCCAGACCAAAATGACAATAATATATATAAAAGAGCTAATTGTTCATCTCACAATGAAAATATGAATAATAATAATAATGAAGCTCAAATGAATGGTAATTATGAACCTAACAAAATTATAAAACCAAATCCTCCAACATATAACCAAGTCCAACAATATAATAACAGATGGCTTCCTCGTGTGTCTTCTCTTTGTATAGATGAGACAAATTTCATAAATGAAACTAATCTGCCTATTCAAATTTCAGATGTTCAAAGCATGCCATTTAATTCAAACAATTCACAAAATACAACAGATTCTACTAATGTCAATAATCGAGAAGTATTGGGTGTGAGTAGCTTACGGTGTATTGGACCTTGCAAACCAATATGTATTGAACCATATTTAAATGATGATTATGATTCTATCAATTTAGTATCAGGATATTGTAGAAAATGTTATACTTTCACTCCAATAACTTTTCTAACACCACACATGGACGATTTAAACAATGAATACAAATGTCTAAGATGCCGCAATGTCTTATTTCTGACATTTTTTTTTAAATTGAACTTTTTGTATGGGGAAAATAATGCTCAATCAATTGAATTAATATGCTACAATGATAAAGCTATAGATCTAATAAATCAATTAACAAAGAAAGATATTAAAGTAAAGGATTATTTATCACACTACAGTTATAGACAAACAGTTGTAGATGCCATGAGGAATTTTATATTTAAACACAATAATATTATTATAGTTTTTCATGATTTGCCTTCAGATAATGTTCACATCTTTGTTAGTTTAAGTACAATGATTGATTTGAAAGTTGAGACAATATAATCTTATTCCAATTTAAATCTGTAAATGTAAAAGGCTTTTAATCAAGTGTTTGTAAATTACAAAGGTATTTCAGTTTTTATTTATATATATGTATAATTAAAGTTTATTATATAATAAATTAGTGCAGAACGCTAATAAGAAGTTTTTTTATATTGTTAAAGCTTAGTTTTGATTTATTTTTTACATATTATAACTAATTAATTGTTTTTATTAAAGATAAAGCTAAATAATAATGTATACATATATACTATATAGTATTATATTTGTGACTAAATTTTATATTTAAAAAATAAAATTCAGGAGAAGTCCAGGTATTAATTATTTTGTTATTACTTTTCACTTGTCTGAAATCGCTTACATTAATGAATAATAATTGAGTGTTAACTATTTATTGAAGTATCCCAACTAGTTAAAATACTGTATAATATGCAATATACAGAAATTTTAAGTTAAAAATTATTTTCAGGTAAAGCATTTGTTATAAATTAGTTTTAGTAATATCTAAAACTAACCTGATCTTTTATCATCCTTAATTAAATATTCTTCCGAAATTAATGATAATTTATGTAATCATATCTATTTTATATCTTATTCTTATATATTTTGTATATTTTCACAAATTAAAATTAGTATTACAAGTCTTTCATAGCTTTATCTATTTGTTTTTCATTTAACGTGTAATCCAATAGACTACAAAGTACCTAGGTTCTTCAGTGCTTTTTGTCCACTGTTCCTGGAAGGTGAGACCTACAATCCTAATATGAATTACACAAGGAATGTGAAGTAGTAATTTTCATCTTGGTTCATTTGCATCTTAAAACTGGTGTTTTACTTTTGTAATATGTATACTACATAATTATATAAGGTTATGTATGGGTATATAAATCTTGTTTGTTTTTATAGTAAATATTTAGAAAAAAAACTGTCTTATGTGCATATTTCCCGGTTGACATTAGAGCCAAAATTATGTAACTTGGAAAAGCCAAGTGCTTGCTAACAATAGCAATTAATTACTGAAAATGTTACCTATACAATTATTTAAATCAGATGCTGTTGGTTGGATATAGCTGACTCCTTTACCAGCAGACAATATACAATGAAATACTTTTTTTTTTATTTCTGCTATATTATGTATTATATTGTAATAATAGATTTTTTTAGATTTTTCAATAACATATCAATTTGAATTCCTTAGCTCATTATTTTTATTTAACAATACTATTTTTAATACAATTTCGTTTTTAAAAGATTTTCAAGGTAACCATAAAATATTTTTAATTTTCCATTAGCTTTAATTAATTTCTGGTAGGAATGTATATCTCTAGTTGGGGACTCAAATGCAAGATCAGATCTAAGATTGCAAGAAGGTTAGACAAAAAAAACATAAAATACATTTACAGTGAAAACTATGTAATGTGGAATAGCATGGGACCAAACGAAAATTTCGCTTATTGAATAAAACTGAAAAAACTCCAGAATATCAATTTGATTCTAAATTATATTTTTCTTATTACAAGATTAGTTTATAACATGAATAATTTTTATTATTGTGCTATTCATTAATTCAAATAGACTTATTTTATTATTACATAATACATTATATGAAAGTAATACATTTCAACATTCAGGTTTTATATTTAAATGGACGTCACTTTGTACAAGCAAACTGTAGGTACCTACAGTGTATGAGTGTTGGTGCATAACTGTTTTATAATTCATAGCTACGGGAAGAGTTTGTATTGCTGGTATATACATTGTTACATTGATACAAAACCAAATTGTATGTAAATATAATAACTAATATGTGTATAGTGCAATTTTATCTTAACTATTTTCTTAATACTCTTTTCGATATTATTTACTTAAAATTTGTGTCAAATTTCCTATGTACGCAAGGTTTTTACTTGCGTGGCACCTACAAAATCGTTCTGTTTTATGAAGGTTCAACATGAGACGTATATAAAACTATAGAAACATGCTAGGATCAAAGAAAAATTATAGATTGGATACTTTTCCGTTTTATTTAGGGTCCGCATTAGACAGTTTTCACTGTAGGTATATAAGCAATATTCAGAAGATAACATTTTGGGTAGTTATGTACTTATGGAAAAACTGCATAGTTTAGTACAATATGTGATTTATGAATATATTGTATACAATATGTATGTATATAAACATGATCAGGGCACAGAACTTTATACATTTGCATATTTCTCTGACAGCTGCATATTAAAAATCTTTTCATAGTACATACAATCTAAATACAAAAATGTATGTTGCATATGTTTGCATATTTGACTAAGTTTCCATTATTTTGCATTTTTAAAGATTTTAAGCATATCAATGGATATTATGTTAGTAGATCGTTTATTTAAAGAATTTAAGATTAACGATCCGCCACACCTCGTCACATTATGTATATTTTGAATCATATGTACTAAACCGAAGATTGATTGCAATTTATCGACCATGTAATAACAATCTAATCATTCAAAGTAATTCAGGTACATAATATACAATAACATTTAAATTTTTATTTTTAGGGCTGAATAATCATTAAATGTTTCAAGTTCAACAAAAATAAAAAATTATACATAAATCTATACCTAATTAAAAAATCTTCTGGCACTATGTCGTTCTTTTCTAATTTTTTTATCATTTCACCGATAAAAATGTTCAACCAGCTCTAGCTGTTGTGACTAGTATAGTGGCTAATATTTTCAACAATGTTATTATTTGAAAATATGTATGACAATGTTTCCTAATTCCTTAACACTTTCTTAAATGGTGCTTTATTTTTCTAATTCTATGTTTTTTTTAAAACATGTATTGTACTAAAACAAATAATACTTTTACAATAAAATAAAAACATATAAATATAACATATAATACAATATATTATTATTGAAAAATATTAATTTTTTACCTACCTAGGTATATTTAAAATTTTTAAAATAATTATAAGTTAGCATTATTTACTTTAAAGCAAATTAAAAAAAAAAATTATCATTATTAATTACTAGAAATTATTTTTAAATAAATATAGGTACATTGTATAAAGTATTAAATTATAAAAATACAGAGTTAAAATATTAATAATATTAAAAAATTTAAAATAAATAATTAAAACAATTTATATAAAATAATTGTATGTTTGTCAATTGTCGAATAGTCATGTGAAATACGTGTGGATTATTTGATGTTGTATTCTACGTCCGGCTGACAAGTTTGAGGTTCCCCAATTAACTCAACAAATTAAATATGTATATTGTATATAGATTTATTAGATATTATAGATTTTTTTTATATTTAATAATTACAAAAAGAAACTGGTTATGCCCGAACTGATGACCATCTTTTTCGATGCATCTGCGGTAACGAGAGCCCACAGAACGGCATGTGCGGCGCAGGATTTCGACCTGTGTTCGGAGTTCGTTAAATTCTTCCTCGATGATTTTTTTCTGGGAGCGTGAGTAGATGCTTAGTTAAGACGCGATCCTTCAGTAGGCCCCAGAGAAAGAAATCGCAGGGTGTTAGGTCACAGAATCGTGCTGGCCACTCAATTTTTCCACGCCTACCAATCCAATCACCGAAACACGCATCTCGAAACTGACGCACAATGAGCGCGTAGTGCGGTGGGGCGCCGTCTTGCATGAAATGGACAATGCTTGCCAGTGCAGGGTTTTCATCCATCTGCCCACGTAGGTCCTCCAGCATTTCTAGGTACGTTTATTATCAAAAAAGTACGGCCCGACTAACCCTGTGGTGTGAATTCCGGACCAAACACACACGCCCGGTAAGTTCAGTTGTTTCTCAATGCACACGTTTGGGTTGTCCGTACTCCAATAAACACAATTGTGTCGATTGATTGTACCATTCAATTTAAAAGTCGCCTCATCTGTCCACAAAATCTTACGATAGAGCTGCGGGTCCTCTTCTAAGCAGCCAAGGTACCACTCGCAATTCGCAAAATTCAAACCGGTGATCAAAGTCATCCTCCTGTAATGTATACCCTGGTCTACATCATTTATCGCCCCATCAAATGGTTCCGGTAAATTATTTCCAATACATATATTATGAAAAATTACGCATGCATTAATAATTTTAGATGCTTTTGTTGGATGCTAATGTTGTACCCGATGTTTTAAAAGGCACCTACTATATCAGGGATCGGCAACTGGCGGACCGCGGAAGGCAAAACTTTGGACCCTGTCAACACATTGTACTTCATTATGTTATTTACTGTAATAGTATTATTATTAAAAGAGAATGTTTATTTTATTTAATTTATAAAACGTATAGTTATATCATAATTCATTGTAAATATTTTATCGGGCAGTTAATAATCGGTTTTATTACAATGTTATCGGCCGATGGCTGAGTTGCGACAATGCCGAATATTTCAATTATTTTCTAAGAACTCCGAAGAACCGACGTCGTAAAATTATATTTATAGCTTATCGTTACTATCCATTGAAATAGTTATATTATTTGTCTATCTCCAGTATTTTCTAAATAACAATTTAGTTAACGATTTAGCACGTGTACATTCGTCGGTGGATGCAGTGCGTGTTTCGCTTTATATTATCCGTTCAATATGTTGAGTAAAAAACACAAAATTGACAGCGGAAATAGGAAGTTTATAAACGAGTGGACTGAACTATATTCTTTTTTATTGGCTGAAAGGGTTGGAGCCATTCCAGTGGGTTTAATTTGCTATTCAATTGTCGCTATTATTAAAAGTGGAAATTTAAAATGGCATTATGAAACTACTCGTAAAGATTTTCACACAAAATTTCCTCCAGGCATTGAAGTGCGTAAAAATAAGCTCCATGGATGTATGTTATCTTACAAAAATAGTAGGTACGGCTACACTTATACGGTGTACGAGTGAACAAGATAAATCAACTGAAGCAACTTTGCATGTGTCCTGGGTTCTTAGTAAGCACCAAAAACCGTTTTCCGATTCCGATATAGTAAAAGAGTGTATGTTTAAGTGGCCACTGCACTTTTTCAAGAAAATAAAAAAAATCGTTACTTCTATCCAAGATATATTCCTTTGTCGGCAAGGAGTAACACAAGGACAGAAATGTTGGCAACTGAAAACAAAAAAAGTTTATTTGAATTTTTACATAATTCACCGTGTTACTGCACTATGACTTAGTTGATTCTGAACAAATGTCAATTTTCGTGCGATTCTTTGACATTGAAAATAAAGTGTTTAGAGAAGAGTTACTAGCAATATTGACATTTGAAGGCAAGACTCGTGGAGAAGATTTATATAAGAGTTTTGATGGCTTCATAAAAAAATCGGATTTGAGTTAATTTTTTGAAAAACAAATATCGGACAAAATTAACAGACTCACCTTGAGGACACATTGCGAATAAGCTGTTCTCCACGGGTTCCCGATTTCAAAAAGCTGGCTAAGGAAAAGAAATGCAATTTTTCACATTAAATAATTTACTGTTATAGGTAGATATTTTTTTTTTATTTTCATACTCCTAATATTGTAATTAAAGTGAGAACTTTATTGTGCGCGCTTGGTTGGGGACCTATTTCGTTGAACGTCCGTCCGAAAAGATATATTTAATTTTAATAAGAAATTTGTTTACCCGGTCATAACTCAGCGGCTATTTGACTTAGGTACCCCAAACCAAGGGAGATCTCATTCTTTAAGTTTATAGACCATTTTAAACTATTTTGGAACTAAGCCCCCACCCTTTCATTTTCAGTTAAGTATAACTCAGCCGCTATTCAACTTACACACCCCGGACCAAGGGTGATCTATTCCTCATGCTTAGGACTATCGATTTCCGATTTAGGGAACCGGAGCACCCCCTCCCCCCTTTTGGATTTTGATGTTTTGCTGGAAATTGGTCCGGGACACCATCGGGACCTCGTCCTTAGCGGGGAAACTCGGGGTTTTGAGTTTAAGGCAGGATTTTAAAGTGAGACATTTATTGCGCACGTTTAGCGTTATTTTGTTGAACGTCCGTCCGAAGAGTGATCGAGGTAACAGAGGAGGAGGAGCGGCTGAGCGTACATACGGCTTGGCTTGCGTATATAGGTAGGGGTGACGGGCCATAGTGGGGGCGTGCGCATAGCAGCTGCGATTCTCCTCTCCCGCTCTCTCCTTCTTTCTCACTCACTTTCTCTCTCTCTTCTTATCGCGTTCTCTCTGCGTGCACGTGCTTCAGCATCTGTGCGCGCGCAGACATAGATTCTTTTTCGTCTCATTTTCTCCAACTCTGTGTATACACAGCGCGTCTTCATTTGTCGTGCTGTATATAGGTTAACTACGTATCGCCGGACACCGCTTTACATTTTATTTTATGTAAGAAGTGATAAACTTTTTATACGTGATTGCATGCTCCTTCTGGAGTTTTTATCGCGGCAAAATGAGTGATAGTGATACTAATTTTTATTACTATAAATTGTCAAGGTCTGCAGAGTCATGCTGCAGACATCATCGATAGTATTCTGTATGTAATTTTTTACCTATTTCTAAAACAAATTTGAGCGAAGAACAATCCATTGACTTACCACATTTCAATTGCGTAATAAAATGTAAAAGATCAAATACAAGAACTGGGGGGTAGCGATATACCATAACGAAAATGATTCAACTAATGTAGTCACTCCTCATATGGATCTTATAATGCAAAACGTTATGACTACAACAGCAGCTGTATCTGAAGTTGGCGACGTATCAACATATGTGCTACACGATATACCAATAATACAGGCTGCAATATTATTTTAATTACAGTTTACATTTCACCAAATCAGACAGTCGAAAATATAAGAAAATTCTTGCACTTTCATTTGTTATCATACAGTGAAGGTGCTTCACTTATTTTAAACGAAAAGTATCATGAATTACTTCTTATATTGACAGGAGACTTAAACGTTAACTTTGCTGCTACACAAAAATCACAGCCTTTATTACAGTTTCTAAAAGATAATTTTAATTTGACAATGAATAATGATCCCTTGCAATCTACAACAAGATATGGCACTACATTAGATGCAGTTTTCTCTCGATTTCTCGATACTCTTGAACAGGGGTGGAGTGGCTTAACAATTCTTACCGGGCAAACAGATATTTTCAGGCCATTTTTTTCAAATTTAATTTCTTACCATTTATTGTCTTATTGCTAGATGTGTGCTTACCATTTTTTGATTGGGTATAGTATAAAACAATTTATTTAGCCTAAATATTGCTAGAAGATATTATCAATTTATTATCATACACATTTTATATTCTTCCTAGCTTCTATTGTAAAGTAGGTAGTATCAACCATAAAAATGTTTATTCATTATAATATCAAGTACCTATTTGAACTAAAAAACTCCCTTTAAGTAATCTTATAACTGAACACAGGTATTATTTTATATTTACACAAATATATCACTGCTATAGAAATTTATTTTTTATACCTATATATTATAAAAACACTTAAGCTTCTTGTTTTAGGAAATTTATTAAATAATATTTTACAATAACAATTTGCTGAGTAAATTACTTTTACTGCCCAACTCGTTAGTAATGACATCGTTATCCAATTCTATGAGTATTGATTTTTCAATTGACATTAACATAAATTCTCCTAAATGTTCATTAGTCATCGAGTTCCGTAGTTTATTTTTTATGTACTTCAATGTGGAAAAAGATATCTCAAAAGTAATACCATCAGCTTATTTGCATGAGCATTTATGCATTGACAAAAATTTAAAAATTAAAAATTTTAATTAAAAGTAATAAAATACTGCCAGAGTAGGGCGTCATTTAAATACAATTTTATTTACATAATATTTTACTATAAAATATGTTTATTCGAATATTTTTTTATTCCAATTTATACTTATTCGAATAATTATCTAGATAATATTATTTGGCTCAACTCTGCATACTACAATACGTCAATACTTGCCTTTGAAATCTGAATTAATTTTTTCACACTTTTGCCCAATCACAGACAAGAGCTTTTTATTTTTCTCTTGTTCCCTTTCATGTCCTCCTTTTTGTTTGTTCTTGTTTTTGGAATTTTTATGCATATTGAAAATAAAAAGGTGGGTAAGTGGATGTCACTCTGCTGTACAGTAGGTTACGAGTGGGTCACTGTATAATGGATAGTATTCAATTTGAATTCAATGATATAATATCACTGTATAAGAAAAACGGTTCTGAGCAGAGACTGTATGTCAGTCTAGGTATAAGTTATATTATATACTTATCTATGGTATTTTTTTTTTTTTTTTAATTTTTATAAGAAGTTAAACAATCTATACTAAAAGCACAATAAGCTTATTTTCAGAGAGAAATAAAAGAAAAATACTGGATAATACGGGAGTAAGAAGTCACCCATTAGCAACACTTGGCATGAGTATGGATTGTTATCTAAGACTTAGTGGGGAAATAAGAGTGAGATGAATAACTAGGAATAGATCGTTGGAGGTTATAAGATTAGGAGGTCCCTGCACCATCTCCTTTTCAGGCGACGGCGAGGTGTTTCAGGCAAGGTTAAAGTGTTTAGATTCCTAATTCGTGGATTTTTGTGGTTGGCTAGGTGTGAAAAGAAACGCTTGTAATAAATTACCAATTCTTCTTCGACTGTTTTCATGCGCATGTCATTATGGAGGGTTAGATTGGATACATACGGTGGGGCATTTGCTAATCTGCGTAGGGTGATGTTCTGGAAGGTCTGGATTTTATTTATATTAGTTTTTTTGGCTGATCCCCATAACTGTAATCCATAAGTCCAGATGGGTTTTAATAATAACTTGTAGA
>NC_042495.1:77079660-77080743 GCF_005508785.2 Acyrthosiphon pisum | reverse complement strand
TGAGAAGTTTAGTTTCTAGTTTAGTGAATTTATTTTTTGATAAGAGGTGTTTGAGGGAGCGAGAGCGAGAGTTTAATGTTAGTCGTTTGGACCTTATGTGCTGTTTCCAAGTTAGCCTTTTTTCAAGGGTCAGGCCTAGGTATTTGACGGTGTCAGATGACGGAATAGGAATGTTGTCTACAGATACAGGTGGGCAAATTCCGTGTTTTAGCGTAAAAGTCGTGTGTACCGACTTGTTGTGGTTTAGTTTTATTCGCCATCTGGAGTACCATTGCGAAATAAGGTCTAGGTGAGTTTGGAGATTGGTTGAGACAATTAAATGGTTTTCATGTACTGCTATTATCGCTTTATCGTCTGCGAAATCAGCTACAAGGGTGTCTTGTGTTATGGGCTGGTCTGAGACATATATGTTGAATAGAAGGGGAGATAGGATACCGCCTTGAGGTACTCCTGTTTGGATTAGGGACATTTCTGAGATGCACGAGCCAACGTGAGTTTGAAAGTATCTATCTGTTAGGTAAGATTTAATTAGCAGAAATAGAGTTGATGGGAGGCAATTACGCAGTTTAAAGAGGAGACCGTCATGCCAGACGCGGTCAAACGCCTGAGAAATGTCAAGAAAGACACAGGAGCAATATTGCTTTCGTTCGAGCGAAGTTGAGATGGCGTCTACTACTCTATGAACTTGATGGATTGTGCTGTGCTTGGCTCTAAAGCAGAATTGTGATGGGGGAAGAATATTGTTATTATTGATGTGGGAAGACATTCTTTGCAAAATTAGTCTTTCGCAAATTTTAGAAAAAAAAGGTAAGAGACTTATAGGTCTGTAAGAGTTCGGTGAGTGGAGGTTTGTTAGGTTTAGCAAACATTACAATTTGAGAAAATTTCCATAAGGAAAGAAAATATGATAAACGTAGAATTGCATTTATTATGTATGTTAAGAGGACTATGGCTTTTGTTGGTAAGCATTTTGTAACTTCGGTGGTTATAAGATCGAAGCCGGGAGATTTTTTATTTGGGTATTTCAAAATAGTGTTTTTCACTTCGTTTGGGGTGACAAATTTAAGTTGGGGGCCCATAGGA
>NC_042495.1:77054123-77079610 GCF_005508785.2 Acyrthosiphon pisum | reverse complement strand
TTTATTTTTTGATAAGAGTGTTAGCTAGAGCGAGAGTTTAATGTTAGTCGTTTGGAACTTATGTGCTGTTTCCAAGTTAGCCTTTTGTCAAGAGTCAGGTCTAGGTATTTGACGGTGTCAGACGACGGAATAGGAATGTTGTCTACAGATACAGGTGGGCAAATTCCGTGTTTTAGCGTAAAAGTCGTGTGTACCGACTTGTTGTGGTTTAGTTTTATTCGCAATCTGGAGTACCATTGCGAAATAAGGTCTAGGTGAGTTTGGAGATTGGTTGAGGCAATTAAATGGTTTTCATGTACTGCTATTATCGCTTTATCGTCTGCGAAATCAGCTACAAGGGTGTCTTGTGTTATGGGCTGGTCTGAGACATATATGTTGAATAGAAGGGGAGATAGGATACCGCCTTGAGGTACTCCTGCTTGGATTAGGGACATTTCTGAGATGCACGAGCCAACGTGAGTTTGAAAGTATCTATCTGTTAGGTAAGATTTAATTAGCAGAAAAAGAGGTGATGGGAGGCAATTACGCAGTTTAAAGAGGAGACCGCCATGCCAGACGCGGTCAAACGCCTGAGAAATGTCGAGGAAGACACAGGAGCAGTATTGCTTTCGTTCGAGTGAAGTTGAGATGGCGTCTACTACTCTATGCACTTGATGGATTGTGCTGTGCTTGGCTCTAAAGCCGAATTGTGATGGGTTTATTACTGGGTTACAGTTTATTTTTATAGTCATTTCAAGTTCAAATTTAAATGAAATAACATATTAAAAACCCTGGAATAACCATTTTAGTTATTTTGATGTGATTGTATAATATTATTATTTATTCGTGAGTACTTGAAACTATACTATTATATATCTATGATGATAGTACCACGGTTTGTTGTTGATGTATAACGCGTTATAACTTACAAGGTACCTAATGGATATTGTGATATGATTAATTTATTATAGGTACCTACCTATTATAAGTCAATTTTTTTTTTAATACTATAGATAAGTATATAAGTATACCGGGTGATTCTTTTATCAAACAACACTCATTATTTGAAAAAGTGTAAGTTTTTGAAATAATGAGTGTTGTTTGATAAAAGAATCACCCTGTATACATTATACCTAATATGTCTTATACCTAGACTGACATATCGTCTCTGCTCAGAATCGTTTTCTTATACAGTGATATTTTATCATTGAATTCAAATTTTATACTATCAATTATACAGTGACCCACTAGTAACCTACTGTACAGCAGAGAAACATCCATTTACCCACTTTTTTGTTCTCTGGCCCGCTAGATTTTCGCACATTCAAAATTAGCCCTCTAGTATCATTGAGTGTCCCATCCCTGGTATATAGTATAGTATAGTATAGTGTTGTCATTGTATAAAATGGTACTTATCACTGAAATGGATGTATTACCTATTTAGATTTTAATTCAATGATATTAAATTGTTATGAACGAAATATGATTCTGAGCGAAGATTATCAGCCAGCTGCTAATATCACAACCTATTTAGTATTTAGTGGGTATATTTTATATTTGCTATTAAAGAAATTTATTTTGCTATTAGTAATACAGTAGGTTGAATTATTAATTTTTCTGAAAAATTGCATTTGAAAATGGTGTAGTATATAAATTATAATAATATACTTTAAAATATAGGTATCATACGAGTACCGATGAACACTTTTTAAATTAAAACAACAAAAATCGTTATTCTGTGAAATGTACCAAATATTGCACAAAATTCAACTTAAAATATGTGTTAAAAAAAACTACAATTAGCTATATTTTTTGGTTATAGTATGAACTACTTAACTATTTATAAGAAATTTTGTTTTAAATTTTCAAACCTTATTTATAAATAGCTCAAAACGAGTCAAAATAATTTTTAATGGCATGTATAAAAAATGATAAAATAAACATTTGTTGACAATTTTAAGTACCCATCTTCAATCTACGGTTATTCATTATATACACTTGATTGATTCACAGCGAAATAAGTAAATCGTTTGATAAATTTATGGATAAATATTAAAATATCCAATGTCAAAAAAAATTTGAATTCAAACATAAATAAAAAATTAATTCGACATTTGCATCTAATTCCACATCACCACTAACAGTCATGGGATGAATCCATTAGACGATCTAATCAATATTTAAAAAATATAAAAGTTATTTTGGAAATACATATTACATAAAATAATTTTACTGCAAATATAAAATTATTTATTAACAATACAAGTTCACAAACATATTTGTATTTACAATGAATTCTGTGATTTTTATAAAAATGTTAAACTATACAACATATATATTATGCTTTACAAAATTATGTTGTCAAATTCAAATAATAATTAATATTTAAAAATGTAGTAGCCTTGGGTTTGGCAATGCTGCCAATGCTTTATTAGCTTTGCTGCTTTTACCGATTCCAAGTTTAGGTAATCCTCGATTTAACCCTTCTAACAATATACAAGCTTTACAAATATCTTGACTTGACACAAATCCACATTTAGTACAAACACCAATATCCGGCAATTTTACATTTTCTTTAATACACATTGTCTCGCCTAAAACATTTTAAAAATAATTTTAAACTATAGAATGAAAAAAACATAATTGTTTTATACCAGAATGTATTATATCCATAATAGATGATGGTTTTAATCTTTCTAAATCTTTTAAAAATGTTCTTGCATATCCTCGGTATGCATTTGGCGCAAATATACATTCAGTTGAAAAGTAATTCAATTTCTTGAAATATGCATACATCACTATTTCTTTTTCATAAGTGTATTTTAAAGGTTTACATCGAGGGATAGTGCCTTCTGTAATCTAATAATATTAGTACGTAATAATAAAATTAACCCTCTTTTACAATAATCATTTATATTAGTTTTGTTAAAATAAGGACCAAATACAATAAAGTAATGTGATGTAACAATATTTATATTTTAAACATGATGACTAAATAATATGGAACGTGTTTATCTTGAGAAAAAATATTACAAAGAGGCATATTATTTAATATTGTACTAACGATAATTTAAATTAATTTATATATTTAGATCTTAGGTCACTTGCTGACTCACTAAAGTATCTAACTTTTGTAATACTTACAGTAATGATATTTACACATCTTTGCAATCTTGCAACATCCCCTCGTAAAATGTTCATCAACACAGTCTCTGCAATATCATCAGCATTGTGACCAGTAGCAATACAGTCAACATTTAATAACATTGCACCTCTATCTAAAGCTTGTCTTCTGAATACACCACAAAATGTACAATTATTCTTACGACCAACTTCAGCAACTATTTTGTCCATTGACCAACCATATAACTGTTGGTATGATAAGATCTTTAAAGGCATTTGATATTCATCTTTATTTTCTAGTACTGTTTTCAAACTATCATCCCTATAACCTATTAAAATGGCAAACAATTTATAATACAAATAAATAATTTTTGAATCTCAACTCTTTGAAATACAATATACAATACAATATTTTTTAACGTAAGAAGTATTAGTCTAAATTATAATTCACTAACTCATACAAATTGAAGTGTTTTTTTTTTTTTTTGAGCACTTCATTGTTAAAATTGCTTTAGAAATCCAGTAATTAAGTATAATAACAGTTCAGTCAAGAAACGGAGAAATAAAATGATACAACTATTCTTATATCATTCTTATTTAAATATTTAACAAAAAATTGTTATTAACCCATTTTAGTTTAAACATTAGATTTAACTGTAAAACATAAATTAAAGAGAAAATAATTAACATATCCTATTACATAAAAAAAATGCCAAGTGTACAGTAATATAAATATAGTATAAATATTAAAAATGTGTTTAATTTTATTAAATAATTATAATATTACCAGTGATTCCTTCATCTATAGACAATAATACTAATTTCAGTTCATAATTATAGCGTTCATTTAATGTCTTGAGAACTTGTGCTAGTACAGTTGAGTCTTTTCCACCTGAAGCTGCAATTGCAACAACATCACCTTTTTTGAATAGGTTACCGTTTGTGATGGTGCTATGAATTTCAAGTTCAAAAGCCCAATAAAAACATTCTTTGCATAATGTATCTCCAGTTTTTGGGCGCTAAAATAAAAAATTATTTGTAGTCTCATAAAAATAATTTTGTATAGAATTTAGTTTTAATAATTAATAAAAATAAAAATCAGTTATATCATTATACTTTTTTATCATTGCAGATTAAAATTATATAATATTAATATTAATCATTAATTTTACCTTTAGCACTGCATTCTGACCACATTTTGCAGAGCATAAGACAGGCATTTTAACTTATTTTAGAATGGACCCTAGTCCCTAAGAATAATAATTATTGTTCTGTGGAATGAAGAATATAATATTATCTTTAATCGTGTGGTGGGCCGTGGCTACTATCATAGAACAATTATTAAGATCAGATCATAGATAAGTATGATATAAATCAGATCACGGACATAGATATAATGGACTCACAGATATAGATAATTTATTATAGATATAGATAGTTTATTATCTATATCCACGATTTAAGATATACCTTAAATCGTGTCTATATCTGTGAATGGACTGGACACGAGCGGCTTATCAGTGGCCTCGAAAGTATGTAGAAGAAGTAAATGCGGGGATTCGCAATCATAATCGAGAGTTTACAGCGCCATCTGCATAAAACACGGACTGAGATACAAAATGTGACGCCAAATAAACCACTGGTAGTGCTGAAACTCTGGATTATGAGTGTTGATGATAACAGAGACCTTTTGCGGACCGTCCCCCGTCACCCGCCCACCTTGTCATGTCCAGTCCATTATATATTAGTCCGTGGATCAGATCTTCTCTACAACCGTGGTGATAACCCTAGAACAATATGGTAGCGAAACTGATAATTATGGTGATAACGCAGTATTGTTCCATGCACGCATATCCGTGGTTTTATTGTATAATACCACAGAATAGAGAAATACCATGACATATTAGATAGGTATCATCACAGTTGTACTAGTTTTGCGCAGTAGATACACAAATCCTTCACCTACGACCACGGACCACGATTTGAGATAGTCCGTGCGTACGACTTATATCATAGTTCTCCACTTCTCTTGGATGATTTTGTTCTATGTTATATTATATAAATGTATGTGATTGACAGCCAGAAGTGGAGAACTACGATAAAGGTGAAGTAAAGAGTGGAGGATGCGTATCAAAATAGTGTGATGATGATACCTACACAGAATAGATGAAATATTAAATATAAATATTTTTTCTCTTTTTTTTTTTTTTATTTAAAGTTTACAGGCTTCAACTACTATGGTTATTAGCCAACATTTTTTTTTTTCTGGAAAAGAAAAGGTACAATATTTGTTAAAGTAAAAAAAAAAAAATTACAATTGAATATGTACTTAAACCGCGGTTTTCTGTTACCAAAAAATCTAAAAATACATTTACACAGTTTATTTTTATAGTCATTTTAAGTACAAATTTGGACGAAATTACATATTAAAAACCTAGAATAACTATTTTAGTTATTTTGTTGTGATTGTATAATATTATTCTTGGGTATATTTGAAACTAAAGTATACTATTATATATCTATGATAGTATTACGGTTTGTTATTGATGTAAAATGCGTTATGAGTACCTAATGGATATTTTGATATGATTAATTTGGAATTTATTTTAGGTACCTACAGGGATCGAAACCGGTTTAACTGGTTTTTAAAAAAAAACGGTTAAAACCGTGGTTTTCTCATTTCTGAACACCGGAACTGGAACCGGAACCAAAACCTTTAAAACACCGGTTAAAAACCGTAACTGAAACCTGAGACCTTAAAAAACCGTTTTCAAAACCCAAACCGAAACCATAGAATTGAAAAACCGTTCTTGTACTGTTCTTGAAAAATCTATTAAAATTTGAAACGAATGTCGGTTTCTTTGAATTTCATAAAGTCAATTATATTATTTGTAATTCTAGTATTTTTATACGAAGAAATTATTATGTTCGGATTTATTGATAAAAATCCCGATGCAATTACTGATTATTACGAAATATTAATATATATATTTTTACCAAACTTATGGTTCAAAATTGCAAATACAAATAATATAGTCTGATGTTATTGTAATACACAATTAAATATTAAACATGTAATCGAATAATGATCTCAACCATAATATGACAACATAATATTATGTCGAATGCAAAAGTAGGCACGAGGCACCTAAATTGGGTACGAAATATTTAAGTTAATGACACGAAATTAGTTCTGCTGAACGTAAATTTGTTATATCGTATATTGTACACTAATTATACAAAGTAGCCATATTTCAGGGCTTTAGGCTCGGCCCTTATAATAGTTAATAGATAATAAAAATCGAGTCTACAGTAATTAGACAGGAAAATAAAATGGAAATTTTTAAAAACCGTTCCAAAAACCAAAACCGAAAATTTTCTAAAACCGTTCTTTAAACCGATAAAATATTTGAAAAACCTTTTTTAAAACCGAAACCAAAACCAAACATTTTTAAAAACCGATCTTTAAACCTAAACCAAAACCAGAAAATTTAGAAAACCGTAACCGTTAGTTAGTAGGGAACCGTAACCGATCTTTTCGATCCCTACTTACAACTATATTTTATTGATAAGATTTTCTTTGGTGATGAATTGAATAATTTTCTAGTGGATTCTTCGTTGAGGGCTTCTTTGATGTTGAGTGGGAGGCTGAGAAGTGTGCGAGTTGGCTCGTATATTGGGCATTCTTCAAAAATGTGTCTCAATGGTGATACGAGTTTGGCATGTGTTGCATAGAGGGGGTTGATCTTTACTGATAAGAAAGGAGTGTGTAAGAAAGGTGTGACCGATTCTAATACGGGTGATGTTCGGGGGAGTATACCATTGTTTGACTGAACTTTTAGGGCCGTTCTTACAATGTCCGGTAAAGTGTTGATTAACGCTAACCAACTGATAACAGAATTTTTATTGGCAGAATTCGGCCATTTAAGTGTCGGTTAACTTTAACCGGACATTGTAAGAACGGCCCTTAATGTTTTTTAGTTTGTTAGTTGGGGGATAGAGTCCCAGAGGTGTTGCCATGACTTGAGGATTTTATGTCTAATTGATGTGAATATGTCGTTGGAAGATATTTTATCGATGGTGTTGTCGAGTATATATTTTTTACTAGCTAAGAAGGCTGCTTCGTCGGCCATTTCGTTTCCTTTTATGCCTACATGAGATGGAACCCACATGAGGTCGATGTTTTTTTGGGTGTTTATTAGTTTGGGTGATTTCATTTTTAGGCCACAGGTTTTTTAGAACTGTAAGGACGCTGAGGGAATCACGACTAAGAATTTATTCGTAGGAAGAGAGTTTGCTAGTTTAATTGCTTCAAGAATTGCGAAGTTTTCAGCGGTAAATATATTTGTAATTACCGGGAGCTTGTGTTGAATGATTGTTTGGTTGTGCACAATTGTGAAACCTACTCCATGATCAGATTTTGAGGCATCGGTGTAAATTTGAGAGTGGGTAGGGCAACTTTTTTGGATAATATCTATCATAAAAGTGGGATATTATTATTTTGTGATTAGTTTCTTGTTGATTGAGGGAGAGTAATTCTGTTGAGGGCTCAAGGTTCCATAGCCATGGAGGAGTTTTTTGGAAGATGATTTAGTCTTCGACTGAGGTATGAATGTTCATTGGTAGCGTCGGCGATTAATTTATTTGCTCAACTTCTGGACGTCATGATTCAAATTTCAAATAAAATAACACACGCGAGATGGAAACATTCAAACTAGTTATTAAAATAGTAAAAAGAATAATTATAATTATTAAGAACTCAAAACTCTGTTCTAGACTTTTAGTCGTAATCACCAATAACGTTATCAGATAAACGCGAGGGAAAACATGTAAAACGTCGTAAGCAACAATAATGTCGCATAAGCAATTTCATATTTTTTCGAATGTCGCTTACATCAATTTAGTGGTGCTTACGACCTAAGAATTTATAACCACGATAAAATGAATTGTATTCAATGTATCGATAGCAGAGTCAGCGTTATCTATGCGTCGTAATGTCACTTATGCCAAAATGACAAAAAGTGAATTTAGAGAAATTGGTCGCTTACGCCAAATAGCCTTCTCATCGTTGACATATAAGTATATATCTGAATAAGACATATACAGATACATCGGTACATGTATATGTCTTGTTTCTACTGAATATAGTTGACATAAGTATGTCGATGTCAATCTGGTATTAGATACGAAGAGACGAGGATTAAACTGTAGGTAACTTTTTAATACGTGTTAAAAATAAACAAGTTTCAAAGACCACAATTATTTATTGAGCATACATTTTTTTTAATTTTTAATTTAAACGACCGAATCGTAATTTACTACACTTATAGTGATGAATTATAAAGGACGGTGTGTACTATAAAATATGAAACGTACTCAAGAGTTTCAAGAACTATGACCAACATACAATAAGACACGAGACCACTTTTTTGGATAATGTGTTTTTACCGTAATATTAATCTTATGATTAGAACAGTGCCCTAGCCAGGGGATGGGCACGGGGGCATGTGCCCCCCCTGACATTTTTTTTAGCTTGTTTTATATTATATTATATGTTTGATAAAAATTAAAAGTTAAGGCTGTCGAAGTTAACCATTTTGAAGGGGTCAGATTTAGGAAATATTGTACATCCATCGTTAGTACTATATCTATGTGAGTACTGATCATTAGTGTGTGCGAGTTCCCCGAAAGCTTTATGTAATTTAAGATAAACGATGGCTAAGATTCTTGAACCCCAGTAAAGTACATACGCGCAGTCACGTCAGTATATTTTGTGATAAAAAAATGTTCAACTTACATGTGCTACAAAACTCCCAAAATGTGGAAGACAAATTCACCCAGTACCAAAAGCCCTTTTGGCTATTTTAATTTTGAAAACATATATTTGTATTCCTTAATCTTTTTTCTAGATTATGTAGGAAATGGATTTATGATCTGTAGTATTGTTTAATTAGTATTATAGTACCAGAGTAAGTTTCTTTTGTTTTTTCAAAATTCACTTTTACTTTTGAATTACTAAAAAAAACCAAATCGCTTCCGACAAAACACAAAAAGCGAAGAAATTGTTATGTTTTTTTCGAAATTAAAATTGGATTTCTGGAAATATATTTTTTTCCGCTTATTGATCTAATTTCACAAAAAAACTACCAGCTTTCAACAGTCCTAATTCAACCAGTCTTGTATTTTTGTTAGAAAATTTTAATAATATTCGAACCAAAAATGGAATGTTTTGTTTACAACACATTTTGATATAATAATAATATTTATGAATACATTAACCTATGGTTTACAATAATATTAATGCATTGTTATATTAAAATGTAGCCAATGTAGGTATCTACTATACTTGTTAACATAAATATAATACAGTCATAAAACGAGTTGTAGATACACTTTATGAACAAAGGAGTCATAATTAGATATTCTAGCATTTCAAAGGCTAATGAAAAAAATTAAGTGCCCCCCCTATAATTGTTTTCTGGCTACGGCACTGGATTAGAATAACAAACAATACAAAAAAAAGGTGGGTAAGTGGATGTCGCTCTGCTGTACAGTAGGTTACAAGTGGGTCACTTCTATTATATTTATTAAAATATTTTAAAATATTAGACAATAGGCCAAAAATTAATTTCATATTAAATAGTAAAATAATATTATTAAATAGCTACTACACGTCTACACCCAAAACCACAGAATATATGAAAATAAATATTTTGCATATATCTTAGTATCTATAGGCGGGAATCCATTAAGATTGCAGGGGGCTTACTTTATAAACATAAATGTGAGTGGGAGGGGGGCTCGATCCCACACAGCAGGCTAATAAAGGTTGAATAATTGGGCTTGACGGACGGATTTTTGGAGGGGCTTATCCCCCTGTAAGCCCCCCCTCAACCACCATGATAGTATCTCTCCCGATTACCAGTCCGTGCAGTGGTGTTAGATTAATAGAGTTATTACTGTGGTTGGGATCACTGTAAAATCGTACATTAAATAAGCGACATCTACAGCAGTACAGCTGCAAACAACCACAGAATACAATTTTGTTCAGAAACTACTGAGCGAGCGTTATCACAATATTTTGTTTTGTTGATATTTTAACCAGTAAATAAAATTTCTGGTTAGTACTTGTAGTTCGAGCACAGAATTGATTAAAGAATGTAATATAGCATTATAGCCATATCGGTTTGAGTGTTTTTTTTTTTAGAGGGAAATGTCGATGTCTAACACAAGCACGCTATAACTCAATAACTGCCGTCTTTTTGTTTAGTGTTTGTCATTAATACTATTTCTGATAACTGATTACTTTAATAATAAGTTACTTGAAAATTTGAATGTGTTTCAACAATGCCGTCATTAGCGTTAGATAAAGAAACGTTTTATAGGCGATTAAAACATCTATACGATTTTTGGAAGGTAATTATAAT
The DNA here is from genome assembly GCF_005508785.2 of Acyrthosiphon pisum. NCBI lineage: Eukaryota > Metazoa > Arthropoda > Insecta > Hemiptera > Aphididae > Acyrthosiphon > Acyrthosiphon pisum. Next base: position 77,069,081 of record NC_042495.1, on the reverse strand, counting down.
CGTGTTTAACAAGAGTCACTGTACTACATCTTTATGTTACTGATTTAGCAATAGTAATAAAGATTAATACTGTAGGACATTTTCGGTTATTTCTTACAAAAGGTTATGCTGGTTTATATAAGAGTGTTATGTTATAAAGCAAATTAAAATAATTCACATATTTAACACTGATTTTCTTGCATTGGCTTTGTAAGATAAAACTGCATTTTAAAAATGATTCTATTGATCCAACTGGTCAAAAATGATTTTACTGGAAGGCATAGGCGCAAATAGCGTTTGAGATTTAGGGGGGCTAATAGGGCTAATATGGCCTTACTTTGATAATATTGAATTAGCTTAAAACAAAATGTAGGAAATGTTTGGGAGGGCTATGGACATTTTCAGGGGGCTTAGCCTCTAAAGCCCCCCCCTATTTGTGCTTATGCTGGAAGGATTACAAACTTATGTCTCAATAAAAAAAATTTTGTTTTTCTTAAAAATATGAACTTAGATTTTACATTATTTTAAATGTAAATTTAATAATTTATTTTTACTTTTAAAAGTAGTTATCTATTCAACAGTTAAATTATATTTAATTTTTTTATTTATATAATTTTGTGTGCCTAACCAGTAACCATAATACTTACAACAGTATATAAATACATAGGTTTTGCATGTTTATAGATTGAATTTTGAATTGAAATCTAATCAAGAGTATTTGTAAATGATGATTTGTAGTATTTGTAGCTTCCTCAAATTATTTTAGCTTGGTCTACCAACTAGTAATTTTTTATAATTCTATAACAATTAAAATATACTTGAAATAAACAACATTTTCCATGTAAAAAAATATAAACTAGCTTATGGCTGTTTTTAGAATGTCTGGTGTAAGTTAACTGACACTTAACCGTCCAAATTCTGCCAGTGGTAAAATCTGTTATCAGTCAATTAGCATTAACCAACACTCTAAGAATGGCCCTTAAACATAGAAAAAAAAATACTCTAACTATACAGGGTGTATCTTATGTCATTGTACACGGGTTTTTTTTAACGATTATGGATCGATGAAATAGAATTTTGTCAAAAATGAAAAAAGACTTGTTTCTTTATTTTTAACAGCCAATTTTTTTTATAACAATTTCAATATTTTTAAACACGCAGGTGTACCAATAGCAAAATCAACTTTATTTTTTCAAATAGTAACTACTAAATTTTGATAGTCAAATCATCAATTTTGGTTCACTAAGTTTATTAACTATGGTCCTCTAAAGTTTGGTAAAATATGCACTAATACTTTTAATTTAAATAATTGATCTATGTTTAAATACAAGAGCTAATAGTTTTTTCTTATAACTAACTTTTATAACTTGAATTTTGAATCATAAGTTCTCTATATTGGTAGGTGTCGCATGCAAAGTATGAATTTATCAATTGAAATTCCTTAATAATTATTTAATAATCGAGATTTAAAATAAACTATTTGCAAGATATTTAGTCGATCTCAATATAATATACGTTTGTGCATAACTTAGGCATACTTTTAATCTGAGTTAATTACAGATTTCCAATATTATTATAACAAGAATTAAATACAATTAGGTATTGCCTCAGCTACCTAATGAAGAATCCAAATTAATGCTTTTGTAAGAAAAGTATGATATGAATTTATGATAGGAAAAGTACGAAATAAAATGTAAATGTCCAAAACCAAAAAATAAGAAGGGTTATGAATTTCAACACCTAAATTCATACTTTGCATGCGATACCTACCAATATATGGAACCTATATGGTTAAAATTACAAGTTTATCCCACTACGAGTAGAGCACCACAAAAAATTGCACTTTTTTCTTTACACAATTTTTTTAACCCCCATACATACATACATTAATGTCAACAATCGAATACCATTTACCAATTTACCATAATTACTTTAACCACCTAATAAAGAACATAAATTGATGATATTGTAGGAAAAATAACTGTGAAGTAATTAATTACGATTACCTATAGTAACAAATGAAAATAATATTACTGATTTAGACGATTGTATGTTAAAATAAAAATAATGAACTATGTTTGCCAACAATTTTGTTTATGTTTTTTTTTTTTTTGAGAGTGTCATTAGATTACCAATTAAACCACTTAAGTGTATAAAAAGGTAGTTATAAGAAAAAATATATTTAGCTCTTGTAAATTAAACCTATACCAATTATTTAAATTAAAAGTATTAATGCATATTTTACTAAACTTTAGAGGACCGTAGTTAATAAACTAGCGAATCAAAATTGATGATTTGACTATCAAAATTTTCAGGAAAAAAAGCTTTACTGGAATCCATTAAATAATATAGTAGTTACCATTTGAAAAGAATAAAGTTGATTTTTCTATTGGTACACCTTCGTATTTAAAAATTTTGAAATTGTTATAAAAAAATTGCCTGTTAGAAATAAAAAAACACGTCTTTTTTCTTTTTAGCGAAATTCTATGTCATCAATCCATAATCGTTCAAAAACCTAGTGTACAATGACATAGGATACACTCTGTAAAGCACTAATATATGGTAGCTATTGGGATTTTAATTTAAAAAAGTGGCTTGACGTGGCGCGTTGGCTGCTATCAGTCACGAAATGGGACTGAGAGTAAGTAACGGCTACAGCTACTAGCTCCCAGATGGGTGACCAGCCAGGTTCATAGTAGTTAAAAACCTTGCCACATATACACGTGTTTGCTACACACCGTAACATCCGTGACAATTGTAAAAACAACCTACCGTACCGACCTTACCCCTACCACAGTTCAAAGCCCCTATAAAAGCTAATGGCCTTAGTCACGGGGCTAAGTTCAATAATAAAAAAAAAAAGCTTAATAAATCTTATTTTTTTTATAAAATACCTATATAAAAATTTAAATTTTTAGAAAGTGTATATTTGGCAAAAACAAATGCTTAGAATAAACAAAATTAATGCAATTATATGTAACATTTTACAACTTTATAATATACATAAATGTTTTTAATTTAAACTGACACAACTCGTATTGTTTATGATATAATTTTTACTCGCATGATGTGAAAACTTACCCTACCGTTATTTATAATTATTTTTACTTTAATATTGAAATTTGTGTAACATTACTAGACCAAAATTGAGTGCATTTATTTTTCTACATATTTTTCTTTTATGTTAACTTTTACGCCTGGGATAAATATTTACTTCATGCATGTGCTTACATGTTATAAATCTTATTTTGTACTTTTTTCAGAAAATAATATATAATTTATAAATTTTTTATTTTTTTTAATTGTAAAATTTTATCTTGTAAAACAACTTTCATTAAAATACCTAATGAAACAAATTTTATATTCCAAATGTATCCACTAACACTTATTATAAGATAATAACAGATTTTATAGTGTTTTTAGACATTTTATAATTTGTTAATTTTTTATGTTTCAGAATAATAAAGATGAAAATGTACGAGCTTTAAGTAACATTGATGCCTTTACATGTGCAGTTGGAGTTGATGACTATACTATGTATAGTAAATCATCATCGCTGCAGGTAAATATACTATGTAATAGATTACATGAACAAATAACAATAATATTAAAATAATGAAACAATTATAATTCTTTAAATTAAAAAAAATATCAATGGATAGTCCAAGCATTTCCAAAAATAAAAGTTTCAAAATAACAGATAATTTTATGTTATTTTAAATGTGAATGTAAATGTATTACTTAGATTTTGTGTTTTTGATAATAATGTTTTTCTATAATTTAAAGTACTTATTTGTAATGGGTGCTTTACATTAAAAAAAGAAAGTATTTTATACTTTTCTAATTTTTATTCTTGTTTAAAATATGTTTATACCTGCAAATTAAATATTGTATACATGGTTAATTTTTTATTAGCATTTAACAGAGCTGTAACTAAGGGTTAGTTAATGTGGTAACCATTGAGGAGAGGAACATCATTACAGATACTTTTTTTTACTATTGAAATTTTGATCAAAGTATAAATAACGAATAGGACTAAGAATTATAATATGCATAATAAAATTCACAATGAATTTACCAATATTTTCAAAACTCTTTAACATGTCTGCCATTGGTCCCACCTTGTTCTTTTCTATACGTCATAATTTGACCGTTGGCTGTCATAAACACATTTATTTGACAATGGAATATTTTCGGTCTCGGATTAATAGAGAATATTTTTTGTTGCTGGTGTAGAGAAAAATATTTTGAATCAAATGATCAATAAGATGCCTTAAAGAGATAAAAAATTATACACTTAAAAATGTATACTCTATTCCCCATAAGTTGACCCACTCTCTGAAAACTGGTCGAGGCCTCATGCTGCCGCGTCTTTAGAGCGCTATTTGTGATTGTCGCCAGTAGCAGCTGTCTACTACAACGAGCACTGCCAATAGCCGACCAATCACAGACCGCTGGTATGCATGCGCTCAAGTGGGTCAACTTAAGGGGGATAGCGTATATCTAACTGCGGTAGATCGCAGACCCCGTGCTGTTTGTAAGTAATTTTATAATTTAAGTCTAAAGTATCAAAGTTAAACCAAGTATGTCACTGAACTCCTCCTAAACGGCTGGAATAATTGTGAATGCCGAGTTTGTCAACCAATATTTCTTCCTTTCCATGAAGACGTGGCATTATTTTATGTACGTAATTTATATGTGAGTATAATACGCTCATTATTTACGCAATTGCGATACATATAATATCAAAATACAGCGTACAAAAAAGTTAAATGCATCATTGAATGAATACATTGATTTCACGGCAACCAATAATAATTATCATTCTAATAATTTTAAAACCCATGGCAATCATTTATAAACAAAAATTTCCACTGTAAATTTCTAAATCTCCGTTTGTGCACATCCCCTGAATAGACCTAGGTGGATGATTTGTGAATCTAAACAATCCGAGGTGTCATCCAAATGCATACAAAAAATTTTATCAAAATCGGTCCAGCCGTTTAGGAGGAGTTTGCTTACAAACAAACTTACAGTAGAATTATATATATAAAGATTAAAAAATTTAATTTTTTCATTATGTGTATAACATTGAAAAACAGCCATGTGACCCACTCAACATATATTAAGTGGAAGAGAAGGTTTTTATAATTGTGTAACAAATTATATAAAGTTACTTTTTTTGTAAGACCAATCATTTTTGTTAGTCTTTTAAATAAATTCATAGTATTTTTTTTTTTGTCAAAGATAAAATCACTGATTTAATTTAATTTAAATTAGGAGCATAATGTGACAGCATATCAAACTTTTACTCTACTTTTGTTTAAATATACTATTCAGTTTTGTATATAAATACTAAATACTAAATATGCAAAATAAAAATTAATCATGAATAATGTATATCAAAATGAACCAATTTTTGGACACGACTAACCAAATTTTTAAATTACACAGCAAAAAATATATACAAATAATTCAGCCCTAAAAATGTTAATTCAAACTACAAATATTTTTAAAATAAAAAAAAAAGTATTATATATATTATTAAAAGCACATGGTACTAAAAAAATTCTACCTTTGCATTTGTTGTCTCCGTCTTACGGAAATACGACATAGCAAATTTTGTTCATAAGTTTAAATAGTGTGTTACTTTTGATATTAGTGTGAATCGACCTATTTTAATGTATGTTATTTCAATATTTTCAAGTAAGATGGCCATTTTTACACTTTTTTTTGTTAATATATTTCACATAACCATTTCTCGCTTGAAAATTAAAATATTGAGGAAATTACCTACGCTTAAGCACAGATAATGTTTTTACCTAAAAGTTTGATTAAAGTTCAATTCAATGTACTCTAATATAAAATCTAACAGCACACTATTGAAACTAGTGCATGGAAATATGGTATGTCGTTTGTTTGAAAGATAGAGACTACAAACGCATGGGAAATATTCTCTTAATTAAGTATAATTATTATACTTGAGACAAATTACAGTACATTTTATTATGATGTTTAATTGACAAGGGTGACAATAACTTGAATAGTATATTGTAATATTTCCCAAATTACAGTATGCTCGTTGTTATTGCTTATTAATGCGCGCAAATACTCATTTCTTCTCTTTTAGTGCATGACCACACTGTCCGATTACAGCCACAGCGGTAATAAACCGCCCGGTTTGACCGCAACATGCTGCGGTTTATGACAACTGCCGCAACTCGCAACTGTTATTTTAGGAAAGTGTGGTCGGTCTAAATAAAAACGATGTATTTGGATTGAAACTGACAACTGGAGAATTTTCACCGCCACGGTTATAATTATGTAAGAAACTGGGTAGTGTGTTGACACGGCCACAAGTGCTGTGGCTGGTCTTGGGAGAGATATCGAGAATTAAATGAAAAAAAAATACAAACGGTACAGGATTTGAACTGCGACTCATGCACCAGACTGCCAGACGTGTATCAGTGAGCCGCCGTGTTCTTCTCATATTAACCTGGATATTCTTCCTCTTGTGCCAGAGTGGCAGTGTGTATGGTTGAGGAGCAGGTGCTAGGGCCTAGTGTGCCCAGCCTTAATTCTCTTTTAATTATTTAATACTCATGTCAACACCCTCAAAAATTATATTTACATAACCGTGTTTGCACTCGTTTGACATAAATCCTAACCAATGTAAAAAATATTAAGTGTATGTATTTTTTATATTTTTAAATTGCTATAAGGATTACTTTGTATTACTAGATTTTTGAAACAGAAAAAAAAACTACATCAACATAAATCAAATTTAAAATTTAAAGCATTAAATAGCTCAAAAATTCTAAAATGTTTTGAAAAATAATGTCACCTCTAGGAAATGTTTACATAAATATTTGGTGAAAATAACAAGTTTCTAGTTTCTACAGTTATTCATTTTTGAATTACAACCAAAACACATAATCGAATATGTTCAAAACTTTTTTGCCCTAAGCATCAACTATCTAACTGTCTGTCTACCAGAAACTCCCTTAAAGATTTGAGTAATTTGTCTGCGTATTAAGTGGTGATAGTTTATAGTTTGCTCACATTTATATTAAAAATTATTAAATTAATTAATTGTAAAACTAATATTATATATTCACATTGAACATGATCTTTTAAACTATTTTTAGATTTGGTTATTTGGTTATGAATTAACTGACACTGTATCAGTTTTTACATTAGAAGGAGTGCATATTATAGCCAGCAAAAAAAAAGTTGAGTTCTTAAAACCAGCCGAAAATGTTAAAGATGCTGACTGTCCTTCTGTCAAACTTATTACTAGAGAAAAAGTAAGTTTAGTAAAAATAAGAACCTTAATTTATATATTAATAATACTAATATATTAACTTTAAGAATTTTATATTATTTGTATTTTTTTTTATATTTAGTAACTACTAAATTGTAGTTAAGTTTTAAAATATTATTGTTCAAGATTCAGTTAAAATTAAGTTATAATATTAACAATGTTCACAAGTTGGTCCAATAGAACTAATTTTATCATACTTTAATTAATCAAATTTTTTTTATACAATTCATAATGAATATAAAAGGCAAATGAAGGCTGAAAGGACAATAACTATTGTAATATACCTAATATTATACATGTTCACAAGTTCCCATTAACATTGTATGAATAGTTTACATGTAGATTTTTAATTTTGTTTTTTTATTAATTTCAGGGTGGAAATGATAAAGATAGTATTGACAAATTAATCAAAGCTATAAAAAATAGTAAAAATGGTAAATCTGTGGGTATTTTTGGAAAAGAAAAATATCCAGGTACATTTATGGATGCGTGGAGAGCAGAATTTGATAAAGGAGACTTTAATACTGTATGTTATCTTGTATTCTAAATAGGGTTTTATTAGTAGTTATTCCTTTTTTTAAATTTGTTTATTTTACATTATATGAAGGTTGATATAAGCTCTGTGATTGGTTATATTTTAAGTATAAAATCTGAAAATGAAATCACATTAATAAAGAAAGCTAGTTTAAGTTCAGTTGATATGTTTACAAAGTACCTCAAAGAACAAATTATGGAAATAATCGATGCTGACAAGGTAATAACATCCATCATTAAATCTCTAAATTTCAGATTTTTATTAATTTAAATGTTTATAAGTTTAGAAAGTTAAACATACAAAACTGGTTGAAGGTTTAGAAGGAGCTCTGACAGATAAAAAATATTTGCCAGCAAATGTTGATCCATCTCAATTAGAATTCTGTTATCCTCCTATTATTCAAAGCGGAGGAAATTATAGTTTAAAATTTTCTGCAACTAGGTATTGAATCATCTTAATTGTCTTAAAAATGTTATTTTATATAAATTGTCTGTTATTTTTACAGTGATAAAAATATTTTACATTTTGGAGTGATAATATGCAGTTTAGGAACACGATACAAATCATACTGTTCTAATCTAATAAGGACAATGATTGTCAATCCAACTGAAGAAATCCGGGTAGATAAATTAATAATTATTTATTTTAAAAGTAGTTGATAACCATTAACCATTTTTTCTCCATTTTAGTCTAATTATGAGTTTTTAATAAGTTTGCAAGATATCTTAATGTCAAAATTAAAATCTGGTAATAAATTATGTGATGTTTATAACTCTGGAATAGAATTTGCTAAAAAGGAAAAACCAAAACTTGTAGATTTGTTAACAAAAAATTTTGGGTATGTCAATTAGTTTTTATAATATTATAATAGTTTGATTAATCAATTTAAATTTTAATAAAATAAATAATTTTAGATTTGTAATGGGTATTGAATTTCGTGAAAGTTCTCTAATGATAGCTCCTAGAACTACTGCTTGTGTTAAAAAAGGTCAAGTTTATAATTTATGTGTTGGTTTATCTGGATTAACAAATAAGGATGGATCTGACAAAGAAAGCAAAGTGTATGCTTTATATGTTGGAGATACAGTTTTAGTAAATGAAGTAAGCATTATACAATTTTTTTAAATTAAAAGTTATATAAATCATTGTTTAGTTTTGTTTTTAAACAAACAAGCTTTAAATACAAATATATGTGCTAAAAGTATTCTATTTTTAAACATAAACTTTTTTAGGACACTACAGCAACCTTATTGACTCCATCCAAAAAAAAGATTAAGAACATAGCTATTTATTTGAATGACGATGATGAAGATGAAGAAGAAGATGATGAAAAAGAAAATGAACCAAAACAAGAACCAATTGTCAGCCGAGGAAAGAGAACAGCAGTACTAGAATCCAAACTTAGAGTAACTTACTTATTCAAGTATTAACTGAAAGGTATTCAATTATTTATTTTAATCTAATATTTAAAAATATTAGATGGATTCATCAAGTGAAGAAAAACGTAAACTACATCAAAAAGAATTAGCTGTGGCTCTAAATGAAGCTGCAAAACAACGTTTGGCTGAACAGTCAAGTGGCAAGCAAGCTCAAAAAATAAGAAAGTCTAATGTCTCTTATAAAAATCGTAACCAAATGCCACAAGAAAGAGAAGTTAAAGACCTTAAAATTTATGTTGGTATGTTAATAGTATCAATTAATAAGGTATACCCTGTCCCTCAAAAGAACATGGCAGATCTATTCATGTATGAGCTCAGTTAGTCTTTAAGCCTGTGAGGCTGTGTACAGCAGATTAGTTTTCAATACCAATCAGAATGTTCTCATGTGGGATAGGTTAAAAATGTTTACATTTTTATTTTTTTACATCAATTATTTAGAAAACTGTGTTTTTAGTTTTAATATTTAATATTTTATAATTTTGTTTTAGACAAAAAATACGAAACCGTTATACTTCCAGTATTTGGTATTTCTGTTCCTTTCCATATATTTACTATCAAAAATATTTCTCAGAGTGTTGAAGGCGATTATACTTATTTAAGAATTAACTTTTTTCATCCCGGAGCTGCCTTGGCGAGGGGTGAAAGTTATTTTCAAAATCCTGAAGCCATGTTTGTTAAAGAACTGTAAGTATTGAAGATATCCAATTTAAATAATTTCTATATTTATTTAGCATTTTTTTTCTTTTTTAGAACTTATCGTAGTTCAAATACAAGAGAACCTGGTGAACAAATAACAGCATCAACAAATTTAATGAATGCTTATCGTATAATTAAAGAAGTACAAAAAAAATTTAAAACCAGGGAAGCAGAAGAAAAAGAAAAGGAAGATTTAGTTAAACAAGATACATTAGTATTATCTGTTAACAAGGGTAACCCAAAATTGAAAGACTTATACATAAGACCGAACATTGTAAACAAGAGGATGACTGGTAATAATATATATCAATAAAATAAATTATTAATTGTTGTATGTATAACTAAATTAATATATTTTATCCAGGTACTTTGGAAGCCCATTCTAATGGATTTAGATATAATTCAGTTAGAGGTGATAAAGTTGATATTTTATATAACAATATTAAAAATGCATTCTTCCAACCTTGTGATGGTGAAATGATTATATTGTTACATTTCCATCTGAAAGTAAATTTACAAGTCAATTATTAGATAATTTATTAACAAAACATTTCTAATTATATTTATTTACCTTTGACAGCATGCTATCATGTTTGGTAAGAAAAAACATTTAGATGTACAGTTCTATACTGAAGTTGGAGAAATAACCACAGATCTGGGTAAACACCAACATATGCATGATAGAGATGATTTAGCTGCCGAACAATCTGAACGTGAATTACGCGTTAAATTAAAAACTGCATTCAAAAGTTTTTGTGAAAAAGTAATATAATATATTATATACCTATATTTGATTATTTGAATTATTTCATATGAGAATTGGATTGTTTTTAGGTAGAAACTGTAACCAAACAAGAAATAGAATTTGATACTCCATTTAGAGATTTAGGATTCCCTGGTGCACCATTCAGAAGCACAGTTCTTTTGCAACCTACAAGTGGATGCCTAGTTAATTTCACTGAGTGGCCACCATTTGTTATTACATTGGAAGACGTCGAATTGGTTCATTTTGAAAGAGTTCAATTCCATTTAAAAAACTTTGACATGATTTTCGTTTTTAAAGATTATCAAAAAAAAGTTGTCATGGTCAATGCTATACCAATGAACATGTTGGATCATGTTAAAGAATGGCTTAAGTATGTAATTACTAATTTATAATACAATCGACTTATAGTTACTCAGTATTGGGATCTATTATAATTAAATTATTAATGATTTATATGTACTAAGAGGTTAATGTTTGTATGTAAGTAGTAAGGACGAGATTAATTAAATTAAGATAATCTAGGTTTATTTATTAGCGACACAATTTAGGACTTACAATTTGTCAAGACTGATTTTTTGATAACTTAAATTAAAATATCGGGTCTGCTTAATTTGTATATTGTATAAACAATTACAGTTGTTGATGTTTTATATAATTTTGATTAGGTATATACTATGTATTTGCACTGTAAGGTACTACTAAATATTTCAGGTTGATAACATTGGATTTAAATTTGGTTTGAGTTAAAAAATAGCACAAAAAAAAAGTTGGGCAACTGAGTGTCGCTCTGCTGTATAGTAGGTTACAAGTGGATACAAGATGTCAGCCTATGATATATTTAAGTATATTTGATGATACTATTGTGATTAAAATAATTTACTTACCTATTTATGTGGAACCCTTGTTTTAAATGTTCAATTCTTAGCTATAAAAGTTGAAATTAATTTTGATGCATTTTGTAAAAATTTGAACTTTAAATGTTTTTTTTTTTCATAGCAATCCCTAATTTTTCCCCACAGATTTTGTAAACTGTTTTATTTTTTTAAACTATATTTATATAATGTTTTTTTCTAATTAATAAAAATTGACAGATTTGGAGTGAGTTGAAATTTACGAATTAGAGGTCGAAACACATTATACAAGTATACAAAAATAAACTGTAAAACTATTGTTGTTTAATAATTTAAAAATTGATACATACCACAAAGTATAGGAACTGAGAATGGGCTTGTATGTTATATTAGTACTGCAATATTTAATTTGAAAGTAGTAATATTTATTTCACATACATCAAAAAATGTTGTGAAATATGTTTACATATATAATATATATATATAATAAATAAATAAAAATTTTATTTACACTTTTGGTGATACTATTGAACTTGTCAAAACTAGATAACATTGTAGTATTGATGAAAGGATATAAAAAAAAAACTAGTATTTTTAACTAATAATGTGATCTCAGAAATTAAATAAACAGAATTATTAATTTTTTTTTTCTTGCTGCAGTAAAAAATCTAAGAAATTAAAGTGCTTTCTAAATATAACCATTTAATTGATTTTTTTATAATAGTTCTTGTGACATTCGATATTCTGAAGGCATTCAGTCATTAAATTGGACTAAAATTATGAAAACAATTACTGATGACCCTGAGGGCTTTTTTGATAATGGAGGTTGGACTTTCCTTGATCCTGAATCTGATGAAGAAGATGGAGCTGCAGACGAAGAAGAAGAAGAAGATGAGCCTTATGAGGTGATTATATTCATCTTATAAAGGTGTTCATTAAAAAAAATATATGAAAACACAATTTTGTAGTTCACGCTGTTTATACATTTTTGTGAAATATTAAATATTTTTTTAGCCATCTGATGTAGAATCATTTGAAGAGTCAGATGATGATGGATCTGAATATTCAGAAGCTTCAGAGGATTCAGATAGTGATGGTATTATGTTTTATAAATTTATTAATTAAACTTATTGATTTGGAGAAAAAACAATTATAAATTACAGAAGAAGAACTTGGTTCTTCTGATGAATCTGGAAAGGATTGGTCAGATTTAGAAAGAGAAGCAGCTGAAGAAGATCGTGATAGAAATGAGTTTCAAGATGAATATTCAAAAAAAAAGATGGGCAGTAGTAGTGGAAGTCGATTTAACAGTTCCTCATCACATAAAAAATCAAACAGTGATAAGCACAGGTACCGATCATAATATAATAATTATCAATATTTATAAAAAAAAAATGTACATAGTAATCAATTGCCTACCCTGACAACTAGCACAATATGCTTAGATAAATAATCAAATTTATTATTTATATTATTATTACCGTCTGCTCTGATTTTCACTATTTAAAGCTATAAAAGCAATTATAAATGTTTGTAAAATTATTGTACATTGTACAATGTACAGTGATAATAATAAATAATAATATGATTTAGTTTGATTTTTAGAATATCATTATTGTGACTGCTAAATACTAGATGACAATGTAATTCTAATAATATTTTTAAATGGGGATAGATTTTTGCATTTTTAGGAACTTTCATTGCCAAATTAGTATGAAATCATTAAAGATACAAACTTTAAGGAATTCATACAGAACTAAGAAAATCTGTTTCTTATTAATAAAGCGCAGATTTGTGTACATTACAAACCAACCAAATATGCGCTAAAAAATCCTAAATATGCATAAATGAATACATTAAAATGTTCAATTTTATATATATAAAAAAAATAAGCGCTCAAAAATTAAAAGACATTTATTTTCTGAAAATTTAATTTTAAAATTATTATACGGTACTATAAATTTCTTCTTAGTAAATACTTTGTTGTATTCTATAAGAAAAAAATAGGAGTCAATTAATATCAAAAATGTATCCTACAAGAAATTTACTTGGTTACCTAAATCATTAGTGTTTTGTTGGTATACTCTGTTCAGCAAGATAGTCGCTCTCCGACAAAAACTGGTTCCCCCACGCAACACCCTACCATTGGGAAATCGGTTTTGATAGCACGGTGATGGGTAGGGATGCGCAGAATCTGCATGCTTTTAATTTATAAGACTAAAAATTAATTCCCTGTGAAAATACCTACGAGTATCAGTGGCGTAGCGAATCATGTTTTTCAGAAGCAATTGCTTCTGGTTTCTGTGGGGTGGTGGTGGGTCATAACCTCATAAAGCCCGTATACACGGTCAGTTTTTGAACTTTATTTTGGGTGCTACCCCACCCCCCTATTTGAGCATATGAGTATCGTATACATCAGTTGGAGTAGGGTGGGGTAGGTCATAAATAATTTGTTTGCTTCCATATGATTTAAAGTTCGCTACGCCACTGACGAGTATACTTATTAATTTATATTGGTATTAATCAAAAACTATAAAAATATAATATCTTTTTTTTTCTATTTTACAATAGTAATTATTAAAAAAAACCTGAAATTTACAACTAAAATCATAAGATAATCTCTTAAATTAAAAAAAAATATATTTGTAAATGTTGAAATATGCAAAATATCATACGGTCAACCAGAATAAATATGTAAATCCATATAAATCTGCACTCTACTTATGAACCTTGTAAACAAAAATGTATAGATAGCTAAATAATGTAACTAATGCTAATATTGTGTTTCATATAATAATATAATATTGTTCTTTTCTTTAAATGTTGGTTTAAAAATAAATAAGAAATTTTTAAATACTGGATTGTATCTAAGGTATTTCTTAATATAGTGATAGTTAAATTATACCTACATTTTAGAAATTCTTCTTTATCAAATTCAAAATCAAATAATGGTCCTAAGAATTTATTACAAAAAAGCAAATCTCATTCTAGCAGTCATTCAAGGTAAAGTATTATATAGATGAGTTGTATGATTTATATTAAGTTGACTGTCTTTCAAGTATTTCAAAACAGATATACTAAATTAGTAGTTTCTTCATGTGTGTGTGTATAAATTATTTTTTTGTTGACAAATTAGTATAACCTATTTATAACTTAATTTTAAATTTGTGGTCAAAAATATACACAGTATTTTGTCATAGCTTATTTTAGTACCTGAAATGTGATTTGTTTGCTTTATTTAATGACGGAGTCATTGTTGTTCTTTTAAAAAATCAATTCAAAGTAAAAAAAAAGTATATACCGGCTGCTTATTTTTTCAATGAACGCTCATTATTTCAAAAAGTCAATATTTTTTTACATAGTTTCAA
>NC_042495.1:77036579-77053801 GCF_005508785.2 Acyrthosiphon pisum | reverse complement strand
AAGTTTGATGAGCGGAGAAGTGGACAAACATTTCGTGGGGTAACCCCGTACCATTCCACTCCGCTCATCAAAACTTTGAATATTTATAACTTATAAACTACTCACTCGAAATTCGATTTTCATGTATTAAAATATTAAGAAAAATATTCTGATTTGGAATATAAAATTATAACCCAATGTTGTCATTCAAAAAAGTAAAAAACTTAAAAAATTATAAGGATAAAAAATATTTAAAAAATAATTTTTTAAGAAAAACGTTTTTTTATAAACGACTACGTTTATCTTATTTCTCCCTAACCTGGAAATTTTCCGAAATTATACTAATTCCAAAACCTAACAAGCCTCCAGAAAAAGTTACATCATATCGACCCATAAGCTTATTACCAACTCTATCAAAAGTATTCGAAAAGATCTTACTAAAAAGACTCATTCCTCTGGCTACCTCTGCAAACATGATCCCAGACACACAATACGGTTTCAGACCGAAACACTCAACGTTCTATCAACTTCACAGAGTAGTCGACACTATATCTTTGTCACTAGAAAAAAAACATTACTGTGCTGCCGTCTTCTTGGACGTAGCGCAAGCATTCGATAGAGTCTGGTTTGAAGGCTTACTGATCAAACTAAAAAAATGTCTGCCTGTGCCTTATTACTTACTTATAAAATCGTACCTTAGTGACCGTACTTTCATCGTACGACAGAAATCATGCTACTCAAACTACTTTGACATTTTTGCCAGAGTTCCCCAAGATAGCGATATTGCCCCTTTTCTATATAATATATTCACTCATGACATTCCCAAAACCTCCTATACCGAACTTGGTTCCTACGCGGACGACACAGCAATTTTAGCAACCAATGAAAATCCCATTATAGCCTCAAATATGATACAAAGACGCCTCAATATTATACACCTCTGGACAAAGAGGTGGAAAATCAAAATCAACGAAACCAAGTCCTCCTTCATAACGTTTACCCTAAATAAAAAAACTTGTCCTCAAATTTCAATGAACAACATTCCAATCCCTATTTGCACACAAGTAAAATACCTTGGTCTTACCCTTGACAGTAAACTAACCTGGAATTCTCACATTGTTGATAAACGAAAAGCCCTTAATTCCTGTCTACACCTCTTAAGACCATTATTGAGATCTAAAATGAACATTGACACCAAATTACTAATTTACAAGTCCCTACTAAGGCCGCTATGGACATATGGCATCCAATTATGGGGAGCCGCAAAACCCTCCAACACCAGATCAATACAAGCCTTCCAGTCCATCTGTCTCCGTCTAGTTTCTTCTGCTCCTTGGTACATAACAAACTCCAACCTCCACAAAGACTTAAAAATACAAACCCTAAATCAAATCTCTAAAACATACTACATTAGATTTCATAATAAACTCCAATCACACACTAATCCACTAATTAAAAAATTATCATCTAAAACTCTACCCGACAACCCTCGACGAAGACTAAAAAGAAAATGGTGTAGGGATCTCTTACACTAATAATCATTAGTCAATCTAACGCACGTGCTGGGTGTTATCAATGGATAACTTCCCAACCTTAATATTCGCCGTCAATTTTATATTCTCTTCTTTTTTCATCAAATCTAATTATTGTACAAAAATTGTATAGATTGTAGATGTATTTTAAATAATAATAATAATAAAAAAACAAGATATAAAAATTGTTAAATGGCATGTCAGATGAACAAAATTTGTTCTCTAGAAACAAAATATATTGTAGGTTCTAATTATGAAAGCACAGTTTTGTTTGTGCTTAGTAGTTAAAAAATATTATATCCTATGCTTATATATTTATTTGAAAATATGGCAATTATTAATATATTTTAAATATTAAATTAAGTATATCTAATAATTAATAAACAATGCTTAATCTCAAACAGTAGATAAATTACATAATATACTATTGATATTATATTTCATAGTTATTTTCTGTTGTGGAAAAATTTTAATTTTATTTAATATGTTTTATTATTAAAACATAATATTAAATAAAATTAAAGTTATCAATTTAGTCAAACATGTACACTACTACACTGCACAACATCCAAGTTTACACACAATTCACGCTTTTATCCATACAGGCTAATTATCTGGTAATCAGTAATCACTTACAATAAACAACAAACTTACCCACAAATAGACCTATAAATTTTATAAATAGAATCATAAAATATTATCAGTTATCACTTATCACTATCGTTATTATCACAGTCTTTATTATTATCATAGAACAATGTTATTATCATAGAAAATAAAATAATGGATAGGCCATTCCTATATTAATATACAAGGGGTTTGCGTGCTAGAATGTAGATGAGAGACGGCCAGTTTTTATATGGTATTCTCACTCTAGCAAGGGTTATTTTATTATGAGACCCTTGTAACGTTCATGCACGTGTGATAAGATAGTATGGCCTATCCATTCTTTTATTATCTATGATTATTATAGTCATTATCGCAAATTTCAGTCATTGAAAATTTCAATAAAAAAAAAAAAATCAAGCTCACATCTCTATGTTTTAATATTACTTAATTCTTGTACAGTATAAACAACACGGATTTTTATGCTTTAGAGTTCTTGCAAAGCAAGTGAATATTTTCGGATTTTTTTTTTTAATGTTACTTCACAATGTTATCTTAGTTTTAATTTTTGATGATGTTCCTCTTTTCTGTTTAAGTATTATTGACTACTTTCACACATTTTTGTCAAATTGTCTCATAACCTCTTTCCAATTCTCACTTGGCTTAATTTTTTTTCTATTTTTAAACAAATGTTCAGAATTAATTTTGTAAAGGAAAAACAGTAGACAATAGATCTGTTCAAATAATGTATATGTTTGGTGGAGGGGGGATTCAGAGCAACAACCTTATAATATGATGTAAACAAAATATGAATCTTAGAATATAGAGTGGAAAACTTGACAATTTATTCATTTGAACTCTTTCGAGGCATCAATAACTACTCTGAGCTGACTGATAACTAGATATCCAGTTTAAATGAAATTTAAAACACAAACATTTACCAATACTAATTAATAATATTTGGGATCATTATAGTTTAATATTGCTGTTTTTAATTATTTTAGTCCATCTAAAAGTAAATCATCATCTCATCATAAATCAAATAGCAGCAGCAATCATCATCATAGCAGTAGTAATCGTCACAGCAGTAGCAGTGGACACCATGGAAAACGTTCTACAGGAGGTGAAAAACGTCGCCACGATGATAGCGGTGATCGTCATTCTTCTAAAAAACATAGGCAAGTTTTTTTTTTTTTTTTTTTTTAAATAACTTTAAATATAATTGTGTATAATTTTTTTTCAGAAAATAATAATGGAACTTGAAACTGGACACATTAATAATTATGAAGCTTATCAAGATAACTTAATTTAGCATTATAAATTTATAATTTGTTTTCTTATATATTTTTATACAATACTTCTAGATTTAAGTAAATTTTAATTTTCAGCATTTTTCAAGAATACATTTAAAGGCCCAAAATTTGTGTAATTTTTTTTTAATGTCCTTATTAACTAAATAAATAAATATTTGAATACATTTTTTTATATTAGAATTTGTGGTTTAATTTGAGTAATTAAAATTATTATATAATATTTAATTTTAATTAATCAAGTAGAAATGACCTAAATAATAAGAATTTAACTATTACTATTTAAAATATTTTTCTTCTGATCAATTTGTAAGCTTTCTATAGCCGAATAGGGTAGAGTTGCACTAACAGTTATTGGTGGCATGCCCGGTAAGGATATTGGAGTTGTAAGTGGCATTCCTGAGTAAACACCTGTAACATATTTAAATAATAAATTAAAGAATAAAATCAGAAAAGCTACACAGTTGATATTTTCACTTTTAGGATATTAATCTAAATTATCAAATAAATGTATTGAAAATGATATAGATTACAAACAATAAAAAACAGTTATTGTTATTATTAAAAATTACTTGGTTGATACTGTGATGGCTGTAATGGTTGAAATTGAGATGATTCATTGGAATAATTAATTCCTGAGAAAAAAATAAACCATAATTTAGTTTAATAATTATTATTAGTATATACTCTGGAAATTTGTTAACACCAATAGGGGAATTTTATTTCTACACCAATTTGGTATTTTTAGAGATTTAATATTTATTTTTAATAAATAAAGGTTTATATATATTGTTTTTTTAAATATGATTCACAAGTAGTCATATATGATCTTTAAAAATAAATTAATTTTTCAGTGATTTTCTTAAAAACGAATAAGTGTTAGCTTAATATAATACTGTACAGCGTAATTATTTTTTACTACCTGGTTGAGGCTGTGGAGGTATTGTCTGTGATTGAGAATCTGACATCTTCGAATAATTGTTTCCTGCAAAATCATTGATCTCTGAATAAAATACTATCTTGCAATGTATTGAAATACTAAAATAGGCTAGTAAAACTGGTGTTTATCTTCAACTAGAGATACCAAGTGCCTGTATTACAATCGTTGAACTAAGGTTAAACCACCGAATTCGGCTAGTAAAATCTGTGGGTTAGGCGTAACCGAGGTTTAAACTATGATTGTTAAACAGGCCCTAAGTTATACATAATTTATAAACTAATAAGTAGGAATAAAATATTACGCAAGAGTAATAAAAAACTATAATTTTTGTGATACATGGATAATAATCTGATGTCATATTTAACATATAAATTATGTAGAAATTCTTTAAGGTTTATGTTAAGTTTGGTAAACTACAACGTTTTAAACAATTATATTAAATGTATTATGAATTGTGCAATCACTATAAGTAAAATATTGAAGTAACTATAAATTCATTACTCACAGTATAAATGATAATTTTGTCGAAAATGTTATAAGCGATCTACCATTATGCACTAAGAAAATTTATATATCTTAACAAAAACATAACATAATAGATGAAATAATCACAATGTGATTTATAACTACCTAATTTATTTTAAGTTGTTCCTTTTTTTCTGGTAAGAACTGATAATGGTAAAACAACTTTTTACAATTCTTCCCTAATAGTTGTATTAATATCATATTAATTATTTTGATATTAGAATTAAACATATTTATTGATATAATAAATTATTTTTTTGTTAAATCTGTGGGGTACATATCTATTGATGGCAAAAATATTTCTTTTTGGGGACAAGATATTACTGATGTTACAAGCTCTAATTTAACATAGCCAAACTTAAGAAAATATTGAAATTATTTGTCAAACCAAAAAAAAAAAAAAATTTAAATACTTATTAAAACTTATTCTTCAACAATATCGAATTGATAATTTATTAAAATTATGAGGGTAGAATATTATATTCATCTCAACAACCATTCTATTCAATTTTTTATTGTTAGTCAATTTATCGTTTGTTAAATTATGCAAATAAAAATACCCAAGCATTTTCAATAATTGTAAGGCATTTAGTTTGTTCAAAATATTTGCAATTTTCAGACCATTTTCCAAACCAAACACTTGATTCAGTTTGGTTTGGTTCAAAAATTGAATAGTTCATAACATCAATAATTAATATTGAAAATTAAACAAAAAATAAAATATACCAAGAGGTTGTGCTAAAGGCGACATCTGTGGAAAATTCTTCACAGAAAACATAGGTATAGTACTTGAACTATTTGATTGGCTGACTTGAGTTTGAAATTGCGTGAAGTAATTACTTATATCTTTAGAATTCGGTACATCAGCTATAGTTGTAGCACCCCCAATATCAGTAGGATGGTATTGGGAATAACTACTCTGTGGAGGAAATACATTTGATGACTGGTTATTCAATTCTTGAGCTGTAGCAGTTTGGGCGAGGCTCGTGGATGTTATGGAAGGTTCTTGAGTAGAGATGCTGATAGGTTCTTGTGTTGTAAATGATGGTAATCTTGTTACTTGTGGTGTCAATACGTATGGTTTTATTGTATCTGAAGTAGAACTTAGTTGCTGAGGGCTATACTGAGAATTTAGAGCTTGGAATGTGGGAATAGAAGGATTTTGAAATGTAGTTATTTGGGAAGGAAAATAAGGTGAAGGCACTGAATTGCTTGAATAAGGTATTTGTTGATCTGTGGAAATGGAAACAGGTGTTTCAGATTGTGTATTGTTGAAAAATGGTGTGGACGTAGGTTGAATACTTTCATTCAATGGTAGCTGTTCCTTAGATTTTTCTTCCTCAACATTTGAATTATTAACAGACACTGGAAGATCAGAAATAATAGGTGGTTGAGGTGTCAGAACCGGTGGGTTAATTACTTGCGGTATTTGGGCAGCAGATGCCTATAAAATTAAATAAATTAGGTGAGATATTTTATGAAAACAAACTAATTACTAGTCTCATACAAACCTTCATTAAATTGTATGTCAATACCATATTCTAATTAAGAAATATACTCAGCAGCCTACTTATGCACAGGGTACAGATACTTATGTACATAATATAGACACAACAAGTGTTGTCTGAGTGCCAAAAACTGGTCACCGCCAAATATATTTCTTAATTGTGGCTTTGCATAGGCTGAAGGCTCCCCCCCAAATTACCATATATTACTATTCTTTTTTTTTTTTTTAATAATTATCAAGTTTCAACTGAATAGTCAACTAGTAAGCAAAGACTTAAATTCACATATTATGTATTAACAGATTTGCTTAGCTTACATAAATAAAAAATGGAACAATGCGGCCTGCTCTGACGTAAATTAGGTATTGAGTGAGTCACTATAACCTAACCTACCTATAATAAATCACTGTAAACGAAAAACAAATCTGAGGGAAGACGGTGTCGGTGTGTTAGCCTAGGATATTTTATTTGATCTTAATATTGCTTTTATTAGTAATAATATAGGAGGGTTGAATTCAATTTTGAAAAAAATATTGTATTTCTATATCTATTTCCTAAATTGATCAGTGATTTTTTGACTGTAGTATGAACTATATATATGAATATGGAGGAGAGGGACCTGGTTTAAAGTTCAAAACTTAGCAATAAAAATCGAACATTTTCAACATTTTTAACTTCAAATTAACTGTTGTTTTGTCAACATTTCAACATTAAATGCTTATAAACAATAATTATTTTTAAGTATCGTTAATATTTTCAAATAGCTATAATAAAAACTCATGAAGAACCTTATTAAGTTTTTAAGCTTTTTGACAAATAATTTTTTATTGATGTTTTCTAAAAAAAAATAAAATGAAATCTAAGTAAAGATGGTCTAACCAACGTTAACAAACAATTTTTTTAATATTAATGTTAAAATTTTAAGAAATTTTAATTTTTTTTTCTTTATTATTTCAAGAAGTATTGAGAATTTTCTATTTTGACCTCCCAAAAATACCAACTATTTTCTAGTTAAGCCATTTTCTATCAAAAACCACCATCAAAGTTGATGAACATTTTCTCTACTACAAAAGTTGAAGTCTTAAAAACTAATTCAAATGCCTCAACTGAAATTATGAGACTGGACAAAATAAAAATATAACTGAAATTATTAATTTTCACCCCATCCCACCCCCCTCCTCACCCTTGGGAAAAATCTTGCGTATACCAATGCACAACTGCACAAGTTATTCATCATTTCAGAAAATAATCAACTGTTATAATGATTTTATATAATAATTAAAAACTAGCTTACCATCACATTGTTAACCACAGCTGGTTTTATAACTGGTGGTGCCGGAATATCCTTATTTTGATACACTTGTCTAACAGGTATTCTGTGCAAGTACCCATACCCTATTCCACAGCCCAAACTTTAAGAATAAACAATTTGTTAAAAAACATTATCTTAAGAATTAATACTATTAAAGTAAGCTAAATGCAAGATAAATCACCTTCCTTCGCCAGGCCATGCAGTATCTGGTGTAATTGAAACTTCTCTACAAGTATCCAATTCCACATTATAAACATATAATTTTAATGGTCTTCCTTCATGAGCTTCAATCAACATAAATAAATCTTCACTTTCATGCATTATAGAATCAGATCCAATTATATAATCTGTATGTGATCTAAGGCCAGCTTTATCAGCAGGAGAATTTGGATGGACATCCTAAAAATATGAACATTAAAAAAAAAGTATATATATATAAAATTAAAAAAATGAAGTATTAATTAATTTATTACTAACAAGAATATGCCAGACGTTTTCATTGGCTCCAGCAAAAGAACAAAACCGTATGCTCACACCCAATAATCCTTGACCACCCCAATTACTATTTGGTATAATTTTTACTTCTCTAACTATTTGTGTTTTGCTACTGTATACAGCTAATGTAATTTCATTACCATCTCCATTTTTTAACATTTCTTTAAGAGTATCGTTGTCTTTATCCTTAATAAAACATGAATACAAAAAATATAAATTTTCACTATATTAATAAATACATTATTTGTTATTATTCAATTCATTGTATTCATAAATGAATAAAATAATAAAATAATTTTAGATTTACTTTTTAGCCTATTAAAAATAAATTTGTTCCCATTAAATAATAAATATTTAAATAAGTGCAGGTACAGGAGTGATAGGTACAGGAGTGCACGGAGTGCAGGATAATAATTGTTGAGATGAATATATAGTATATATATTGAAATATTATGAACTTTGAAATATTGTGTGTAGCAAAAAATATATTAACTTCCAATAATATAATTTTAAAAGCTTTATCAATTCAACTTAAAAGTTTTAGATTTTTTTTTAAGAATTTAAACTTAAATTACAAAGCTTTATGATAAACTTATTGCATCACTGGGTTTGTTCTCTGGGAAATGGGAATATCCTAGCTTATCAAGGCATTCGTGTAATTCTTTATAGTATCTTCGCATAACCATAATCTGGTCCTTTTCAATGACGATTTTAGTTTAAGATGTTTAAGGAAAAATCAAAAAACATATGGATTCATATCAAGAGAGTAGTAAAGACACAATTTGTAGAAATGTTATCTTTAGCAAAGAAATTTTGATAAGGTGTGAGAAATGAGCTAGTATGTTAACGTGATGAAGTTGAAAACTTCCAGATGATCAAAGTTTTGTCTTTTACGACGTACGGCATCACAAAATTAACTAAAAAACTCTGAATATTACTCTTATCTTTACTCTTTAGTTATCATTTTCTACTCAATACCGGTCCACAAACAAAAATTTCCAAACTATGTATTATTAGTTTTTGTGGAATAAATAACTTTATAATTATAATAAATATATTATCTACTAATAAGCAGGTTAAGGTTATTACTATGTTACTATAATTGCTATTTATGAATAAAAATTAATAATAAAGTTTAAAAAAATTATTGTTCAAACTATATTGATTACATACAAAGCAAATAAGTTTACTACTTCTCAGTCATTGAAAATATTAGTTTTTATCAATTTTTATACAGTTATTATTATTATTGTTAATTTATTTTTATTAAATTCAGTATAAACTTAATATAACTTACAAGTCTTGTGTTATTAATAGCCAATATGAAGTCAAAAAAGGCTTCTAAACCCGCTGCTTGGCCTGGTGAATTATCTTGTACCTACATAATAATAATTAAAAGGTAATATTCAAATTGATTTCCAACATTTATGTTTATATTTATATAATAAATATTTTTATAAATTGTTCACGTAAATAAATTGTATTAAAATTTTGTATTACTTTTAAGACATGATATCCTTCTGTTCCTCCACCCGGAATAGGAGTACTATTTGCAGATCCCATTTTAATGTATCATATAACGCTATAACGTTCAATTCGACTTAGGTCTTAGAATTTCCCTCGCATACTACAGTGAATATAACAACATTAATTAATTTCAATTCAGGAAAATATATAGTTTTTATTAAAGTGTTAGTTGTAGCAAATGACGTGTAACTACAATATGTTATCTCTTATCATTAGATATGATAATAATTTATACCCACTGAGATAACACTATCTCAGTGCTTATACCACGATTTAAGATAGTATGGTTTCCCATCGACCAAGGTGTATTGATACCATAGACCTTATACTATACCTTATACCTTATACTCTATGATTGTATAACCATGCCATCGACCCATTAGAAAAATGTTATCACACGGCATACGGTTTGAATCATCGAGGTATATAAACTATACCTCGATGGTTTGAATCGAAAAGTCACGTGATCTACGGGGACCCCCGCATACAGCACTCATATTGGTTCAAATTAAAACTAATAAAAATTGTTATGTTATACCTATATACAAAGTGTTCCAAATTTCGTGTGACAAAAGACCGAAATTTGGAAGACCCTGTATAATGATCATATTATATTATAAATTATAAAATAGTCCACTAGAAGAGCTAGTGCCCGGGGTCCGATTAAATCCAATGCCGTCTTATCATAGCTCGTTGGGCAACCATACTATCTTAAATCGTGGTTTATACCCAAGGTGTATTGATAACAGGGTCGCTAACAGAAGTGAAACTCGATCAGCTGATTGGAGTCTTGGTTACCTATGATCTGAAGTCTGAACCTACGAAAAACATGAAAACGGTTCCACGCACCAACAAGATGTTAGACCCATGGTTACCAATATTATGGAAACGGTTCCAAGACAATGGCGGGATACGTTACGCGGGGTCGGCTTGTTTACCATTCCCTATTTCACGTATGCCACGCCCCCCTGGAACCGTGTTCAAGGCCACGATCGCCTGACTCGGCCAGTTCACATTGCCTTGTTTTGTGTTATCTTTTATCTATGTCTGTGCCTTTAACCATTACTGTGTCATTACCCTAGTACCATCCGTACTCCAGCTGCTATTTTTCTTATCAACTATGAAAAATGTCTGAGAAAATTTTGATACTGTCATAATATGCATGTAATTTTTTTTGGCTATCGTTTATTTTTTCTTCTAGTTCTCTTTTAATTTTCTCAATTTTTTCAAACTTTCCAGTATTGTAATTGACCAAAATGAGTTCTTTAGTTAGACTTGCTCAAGTTACAAAAAAAATTGTTCGTCCGATGTCATCAGTTCAACGTCATATATCGACCTCTAAGAAAAATCAAGAAGTGTGCGTTACCAATACTGAACTAACTGAACATGAACCAGTAATATTATAAATAAATATTAAAACATTTTAATGTATTTTAATCTTATCTATGCTTGTACAACAAAGATCTAAATTTAAAAAATATTTAAACATGTGCGTTTAATTGGTGATTTTTCATTTTTTAATACGCTTTTTAAGACCCTGAATATTTGTTTCTTTTTATTTTTTTGCTTTACCATTTCTTAATCACTTTATAATTTAATTTTTAAAATTTAGAAAATACTATTATGCCCCCGGATTTCAAAGTAAACCATTGGTTTAAATTATAAGCTTTTTATTATAATTTTTGGTTTTTTGTTTTTCAGGCATTTTAAACAATTTTGTTTCATTATTATTATTATTATTAATTTAAGTTATAACAATGGCACAATGCTTTTATACTAAGTAAAAACTAAAAAAATAGATTATGTAAAAATTGTTTTCATAATTTAATTGAGTTCTTTAAATTCGGACAAGTATTTAATGGATTAATGTACCGTCCAGACTACCAAGTTCACATCAAAGATCTACTGTAATTATCATTTCAAATTAAAGCTGTTAAAAATTAATGCATTGTAATATATTGTTGGATTGATCTAAAAACTGAAATATTGTGAAACTGGACTCTCTTGGTCGCTGAAACTTTGTCTGCTATTCAGAGGTGTCAGTTAGGGAGGTTTCACTGTACTCGGAAATTAAATTATAATATATTTTTCAAATTATTTATAATCATAATAGTAATTACATTTTATTTAAATAGTGAAAATTATTTTATAAATGAGTTTTTAATCTAAAGATATTTAGTTTATACTACTTGATTATATTTTGTTTTGGAAATATTCATTAAGGGTTCTGGGTTATATTTAATTCTAAATCTTTTATATTAGTTGACAAATTTGTAGTTAGTGAGAGTTTGTAAGGCCGATGATATTAATGTGCAACAAGTTGAATACTTAAGTTATATTCTTAGGTATAATTATGCTATAATTTGATAATTTTGAATCATATATTTGTTTAGCAAAAACGCAATTGGCAATCATATGGCTTTGAAAAAGACGATGAGACAGAAGACTTGAATGCTATGCACGCTACTGGTTTTTTTTCAATCACTTTATGTATAGTAGGTGGTATATTTATGTTTGCATATATGCCAGACTACAATTACAAGAATTGGGGAGAAAGAGAAGCTTTCCTTGAACTGAGAAGAAGAGAAGATCAAGGCTTACCACTCATCGATCCTAATTACATACAACCACATTTGATGCAACTACCCACTGAAGAAGAATTAGGTGATACTGAAATAGTAATTTAATATTATTAGTACCATAATGTTATAAAATCCCAGTTTTTGTGTCTAGTGGATAAAATAAGATGATTTTCAATAAAAAAGCAACCAAATGTTTCATTGTACAATAATAAATGTATTTATTTACCAGGTCTATAAAATATAGACTAATAAATTGTTTTATTATTTATTTAAATGATACTTTTTTTTATGTTTTATCATGTGATATATTTCTGTAAAATGTAATCCACAAATTCCACATGTAACTCGTTCATTTATGTTGTGTAATTCTCGATGCTGTTTTAGAGTAGCTAATTCGTTGAATATATTATCACATAGTACACATTTAAATAGTTTATCCCCTCTATGAACTCTAAAGTGAATATCCAAAGCACATCTAAAATATTAATAAATTAAAATGAATACAATTAATTTACAAAATTTTTTTCTTCAAAATTATATACTTTTAATTACCTAGTACGAAATTGACCCAAACATACGCCACACATAAATCTCATTGGAACATCATTATTTTTAAACTCGTTATAGCATTCTGGATCATCAACAAAGTCTAGTTCTGGTTCCCACATCATCCCTATGATATCGTTATCAGCAGATGCCAAATTGTCAAATTTAAAATGTCCATATTGTATTTTTGTTGGGCTATTTTGATTATTATTAACTTGGATTGAAAAATCTATGCATGTATTTGCTTTAGATCCACCTTGCTCTAGACCATAATCTTTATATAATGATTTCATTATAGCTGCATCTATTTTGGCTCTATAAAAACAAAATTAATTTTAATTTTTATAATTTTAAATAGATATCAATCGTTTTTGTACTTACCCATAATCTAAAATAAACTCATGATTGTTAACTTTATTGATGTTCATAATGGGATGTAAAATATCGATCAATGCACAAGTTGCATGTTCTTATACTTGTTGACAAATGAATAGTGTTTGAGAAACAAGATTTTTTCTGTTC
Source organism: Acyrthosiphon pisum (assembly GCF_005508785.2). Lineage (NCBI taxonomy): Eukaryota > Metazoa > Arthropoda > Insecta > Hemiptera > Aphididae > Acyrthosiphon > Acyrthosiphon pisum. The sequence continues at coordinate 77,040,420 of NC_042495.1, read as the reverse complement.
CCGTAAAATACTTTGATACCTATTGAATCATAAAAGGGGTAAAATTACAGGCTCGACCGTGACAAATTTTATAGTTTTGAAGAGGGTAATCTTTTTTTTTCACGAAGTATTTTGAAGCATAAAATGTTTCTAAGGATACTTTACAATGTCCAACGGTCAGTTGAGTAATTTACGAGGTCAACTTATTTTGTTGGATTCAGATAGGTACCCACTAATAAAACTGGTCGAAAGGGGTTAGGCGTTAGGTAGGTACATGCGACGTGTGTTGTTTTGTTCGCGGTCAGTATCTTTCGTGAATAGTGACCGTCATCAAGAATAAATACAAATATAATAATGATTATACGAGTAAATAAAAAATCAAGTGAATTGAATTTGGGAAGAATTGGGAAAAAATTAAATGGGGGTGTAAAAATGTGAAAAAAAATTTGCGTACCTACCTGAATGATAATATCTAAATGTATTAATTAGCATATAATTAGAAGGGGTTCGGTGGTTCGCATAAATATTTTTAAAATAAGGAATATCTCTGCTGCGTTACCACTTAATTCATGCGCTGTAAATAAATATTTTACTTGAATTAAATTTGGCAATGATAATTCAAATTTATATCAACTACCATACAAAAGGTTATTCTAACGAGTAGCGAGTCATTGCAATGGATGTGTCATGTGTAACATTTTAACTGGAAGATTTATCATTTTTAACCATTGTTTACGGTTTATCTGAAGGCTGGTAATCAGAATTAAAATCCCTGGAAAAACAATCCCCCGACGAGCAACCTCAAAAAAAATCTCCAGACTACAATATTACTCATAACCATATTTCCCATGTTTTTTCCTAGGTTCAGGGATTTTTTTTACCTACGTATTTTAATGAATAAGGAATGATGGTGAAATCAAATGGTGATTTACACAATCAGCGAATTATCTTATTTCTACAACACATTAAATTAAGATATTTAAAAAAAAAATAAACAAATTTCTGATTTAATCAAAATATTATTTATATAGGTACACATTGTAATCAGTAAGTACTAACTACTAGGTACTATGGTCTATGACTATCTTGTTTTAACGTACCTACCTATTGAGCATGTGAAAACGATGGTGAAGTCAAAATTTGGCGATCAGGTTTAGTTTTAAAGTTACCTTTGAAATGTATAGTAATTTCATATACACCCAGCATGGTCACTTACTCGCTCGGAAAATTAAAATCCAAAATATCCCTCGACTTATTATCTAAAATCACCTTAGGGCTTTGATGGATCTTGGACTTCAAATAGCTAAAATTTTAAAATAAGTCCGACCGCCAAATTTTAACTTCACCATCGTTTTCATCATGTTTAACTACATACGTTAAATTAAAGAAAATAAGAAAAGTTTGCCGCGGGTATAACAGAAATATACCGATGATTTTACCATCACTCGTTAAAATGTTTTTAAAAAAATCGTTATAGGCTCTGGGCCCTAGGTGCGACAATAAAGTAGTGTTGTGCGTATTCATGTAAACGTAAAATCGTAAACTTTGGGAGGATATTTTTTTCTGCTCCATCATTCTTGTAAAATACGCACCAATTTTCAAAAAAAAAAAAAATGCAGGGTAAAGCTAAAGTGAATTTATGTCATATTAAATATTTGTTGTTTTTAAATTTGAAATATTAAGTACATTCATTTTGAAGACTAAAAAAAAAATCTTGCTATCTGTATGGAGTATTCAGAATACGAGACTTTGGCAACCCCCCATAAAATATCCTAGATCCACCACTGCCTACCTACATTGTATCATTATATCAAGTACATTTCATTATATGTTTCAGATATTGCTATTAAAATAATTTAATAATTTAATTGTAGGTATAGTAAAAATTATAAAATGATATTCATATTTCTTAGAAATAATTTCTATTAATATATTTATAAATTTAATCTTCTATCTTCTATATATGCATAGAACCGCCCCTATTCACTCATCAACGCCCAGACCAAACCGCTGGATCTAGAGACTTGAAATTTTGTACAGGGGTTCCTTAAGATGTTCCTAATGTAGGAGCGCACCAAGAAACGATTTTTCAAAATTTGACGTAAAAGGGGGATTAAAAGAATACAATAGTGGCGCCATCTATCAAGCAATATTTAATTTAAATATGTAATATTGGTTTTAAAATATGAAACGTACGTATTTTAGTATTGGGAATAGTGGTTCTTTTATTTATCTAGATGTGCAATAAGAAAGGATTTTCTGATATTCATATTTTAAAGTGGTGGTCAAACAGGTATCTTAAGGTTCGCGGTGGTAAAATTTTTTTTTTTATTAATTAGTGTAATCCTTTAGTGAACAGATGTGCAGTTGCCAGGTACCAGCAACCAGCTAGATGATCCTGAGGTAGGTAAAGCTGCTAAGTCTCGATATGAGCATTCTAATCCTCGATGAAAAGTTGATAAAGACTGGCACTTACATGAAAAATAAAGGTCAACTCAGGAATGACGTACAGTTATGACCTGGCTTATGAGGCAGATGAAACTATAGCTCTGGGTTCCATGAACTAAAATTGCAAATACTGTAATTCTCTAAAATTGAAAGAAGAAACACCCGGAATGTGCTGCAATAATCTTCAGAAAAAGCTAAGATCTGAGAACTATGTTCATCTTAAAGATGCTGAGGGGGGGAATGACGTTAATGCAACTGATAGAGGTCAAATGGTAGTACTTCCTTCATCATTGGATATTAATATTATCTGGCCAGTTATTTGGATCTAATACAATCTAAAAATTGTTCTGCTATAGAATATCACAATAAAAAATGTGGATTTATTAATTATAAGTAAAGATTGAATTTAACAAATATCTACTAACTTTGATCCACTGTATCTTTTAATTTGTTTTTCTTTGAGAAATATGAAAGTAAAGTGGAAGCACTGCATTTATTTCCACTCATTATCTTCAATAATGAGTTATGAGTAGATACTTAATTTAAATATTTAATAACCAAGTCTTGAAGGTAAGAGGTAACGAACGACAGTGGTAACAATACGACAGTATATATAAACTTTTATTACAAATTACATTAAGGTTTTAGTGACGAATAGGGAAAAAATTAATAAATACCAGGGAGTCAAAACGGATTAAAATATTTCGGGTTTCGGGTTTCATGTTCAAAACCGGGTACAATTTTTTGCGGGTTTCGGGTTTCGTGTTAAAAACCGGGTACAATTTTTTGCGGGTTTCATTTTTCGTGTTAAAACCGGGTAAAATTTTTTACGGGTTTCTGGTTTCATGTTAAAAACCGGGTACAATTTTTTGCGGGTTTCGGGTTTAATTTTAAAAACCGGGTAAAATTTTTTGCGGGTTTCGGGTTTCGTTTTAAAAACCGGGTACAAATTTTTGCGGGTTTCGGGTTTAAAACCGGGTTACACTTTTGTGGGTTTTGAATTTTGAGTAGGCGTGACTAGACTTCATCCGCAGTGGCAGCCTATATAGCTAATAACCGGCGCTACCTTATTATTGAACCGAAAAAAGTCTATACGCCAAAGGCCGTATTTTTTATGGCCTCCCCTATGTATACGAAAAACAATTCTAAGCGGAAACCTAGTTAATAAAAAGGGTACCATAAAAAAATGTAAGCAGTTAATATGTGGTTGCGATCAAGGCGAGCAGTTTTTTATTACCCATTCGGGCCGGTCAAAACCTTTGCCCCCCTCTATTGAAAACTGAAATGACGCCACTGTAATAGTATACTTTAGAAGTTTCAAGTACCCACAAATAATATTATACATCATAACACATACTAAATGGTTATTCTAGGTTTTTAATATGTAATTTCGTCCAAATTTGAACTTAAATGA
>NC_042495.1:77010290-77035091 GCF_005508785.2 Acyrthosiphon pisum | reverse complement strand
AGAAAAAAAAACTAAAAAAATTAAAAACTGACAATGTCCGTAAATTGCTCAAAAAGAGTCAAATTATTTTAAAAAATTTATCATGTATAGAAAATGCTAATATAAACATTCAGTGAAATTTTCAAGTATCCACAGTAATTCGTTTTTTAATTACAAAAAAATAAGAAAATCGTCACATGAGAAATCAAGCGAATATCAAATGTAAAAATATGAATTTCAAACGTTCATAAAAATTTAATTTGACTTTCTTGTAGACATTTTTTTTTTTTGATTGACAATATTATGAGGAATATTGTATTAAATTTTCAAATCTTAGATTTAAAAAGAAAATTTTTACGAAATTTTTAAAATTTGCTAATTTTCGTGATTTTTCCATATTTTGTCAATTTTTGAACTTTAAATGCTAATAAAAAAAAATTGTGACTAAGGATTTTTAATATTATTCAAATATCATTGTAACAATATAGTAGGAGCCTTGTATTAAATTTTCAAGTATTTTTACTCAACAAATAAAGTTTTATTGACATTCATAGAAAAAAAAAACTAATAATATTGGAAACTGAAAATGTCCCTAAATAGTTCAAAACAAATCAAAATATTTTAAAAACTGTATCATGTATAGAAAATGGAAATATAAACAACCAGTGAAAATTTCATGTATCTACGGTAATTTGTTTTAAAGTTACACCAAAAACCAAAATTTTCTTGAAAACAGATTTTGCGTCAACATTCCCGTTTTTCCTTAATTTTTCTTTTGTTTTTCACGGCGCTTTTGAAAACTACTGGGAATTTTAAATTTCGATCTCCCCAATGCACCAACAATATTCACTTTCCCATCAGAAAATATGCTGTTGAAGAAAATCTAAGCATTTTTACTGTCCTAAAAAGTGATGACTAGACCCCGGATTTATATGCATTTAAAAAGTGTCAAATATGATGCAAATATGCAAGGAAAAAGTGGCTCAATATGCAATTATATGCCATATGATAAACATTATAAAATGTTATTTTTTTAAAAAAAAACACATTTTTACACCAAGGAAAGTAGTACCTACTAGATATTCTATCATAAACAAAAAAATATTTAAAAAGTTAAACATTTAATACTTTAAAAATCAAAATGCAATATTTTATAATCTTCATTTTTTCATATTTTAAATTGTTTAAAATACAATGTCTATAACACTCATAAATCTTAAAAAAAATAATAAAAATAAAAATAATAAAATCATCATGAATATTATTCGTTACAAAATAAATTGTAAAATTGAGTTACTGCACAGTAACTAATAGGCATGCCTTATTCGTTGCGCACATCGAAGTAACAACATAGTATGTCGAAATGCGGGTGTAAGTGAATTATTATAAGTGAAACGTTATTTTAGATTCTGAGTGGAACGATGAATGTTTTGATTTTACAATGATGTGTGTTTTTTTTATTTTTTATTTTTTTTTGTTTCTGTGTCTGTGTCACGATAAGTAGTCGAAATAATGCTTCGATTTTCAACTTCAGTATCTTGTTCGATTGGAAAGTGAATATCGTTGGTGCATTGGGGAGGTCAAAAATTTAAAATTCCCAGTAATTTTCAATTACTTAGTACCAGTAACATTCCAATCAAACAAGATACTGAAGTTGAAAATCGAAGAATTATTTCGACTACTTATCGTGTACTTATCGTATCTACTTTTACTTTTGACCCCTTAAGTACCCACTAGATTCACTTTCCTATCAGAAAAGATACTGTTGAAGAAAATCGAAGCAACTACTGATACTGTCGAAGAAAAAAAAAATAAAAAAACCCACATTGTAAAATTCCATCGATCGTTCCACTTAGAATCTAAAATACATCGGACATGACGAGGCGATGTGGGGGTACGTGATGGCGAGTTGGTGGTGCTGATGATATTGGTAACTGGTATATGGCCACATGGTCACCTCTACAACGTTCTCATGGGAAGCGGGCGCGGGCGCGTTAGCTCGAAGCTCTAGGACGATCATGGCAGCGGGCGAAGCCCGGCCACGACGGCTGCGAGAGCGACGACGGTTGGCGATGAGAGGCTAGTGCGTTGCTTGACAGTGCTGCTGAAGTCGACTGTTGTGTTGGCGACGACGGTGACCTGCAAAGCTCGGAGCGAGCTAGCGACGAAGACTATAATAATTTCGGTACAGCTGCGGAAACGGCGGCATTGCGACTCGGCCGGCGCGGGATCGGATCACTTGGCGAAAAGGAGAGAGAATCTGCGGACAGCATCGCAACGCGCCGCTGTCCTGATACTTTCCGTGATTTTCGTTTCCTCGGGCCCGGCGCTGCTGACGTCCGTGGTGTTCCTAGCTACTCTGTAATTATAGTCATCCATCACTCACCCGTCGTGAGCTCTGAGGTCTCCGCCGCCGCCGTCACAAGTCTTCTTCGTGCAGCATTGCGTTCGTCACTGGGCAGGTACCGTCGGGGGACGGCGTAGTTGTCCGCGCCAGTACCGCTAGCTTCCGTTGCCGTGTTGTTGTCGCTCCCGGACCGAAGCAGCCCGGCGCCGGACGGCACCGTCAGAGAGTCTCGCGTCTCGGCCACCTCAAGCGCGCAACGTCGGCGATCCCGTTGCGCTACCGCAGGATGGCCGGAGAACATGTATCGATGACTTACCGCCGATCACCACTTAAATGTACATTTTCACGTACCTATTACCTCAACCCCATTCATCGCCTCGCCATGTCCGCTAACCTCAGCCATGGGGGAAACTTTCGGACGGTTTCACTTCGGAGGACAACAACACAACATGCGTGCGGCTCTCGCTAGACCTCTTCACGCAGAGGAGACAACTCTCGCCGTTCCACTGCACGAGCTGAGCATGTTTCTGTTTTGACTCCCGGGTCCAGCCAACTGGAGACGGATTGGAATTTCGGACCAGCCAGGGAAAATACTTTTTTACCGGCCCACTATTTGTTGAGAGATTGGGGGTAGCTGGCAAGTGTACCATACTGAAGATAGTAATTTTTTTTTGTATTTTAAAGGGTAGTTTACTGTAAACAGTGTTATTCTAAAATCAACCTTAAACATTAAAATGTAATAATAAAAAGGTGGGTAAGTGGATGTCGCTCTGCTGTACAGTAGGTTACAAGTGGGTCACTGTGGGTCACTTTTTTAATATATAATTTCGTCCAAATTTGAACTTAAAATGACTATAAAAATAAACTGTGCTTATGTATTTCTTAGAATTTTTGGTAACAGAATTAAATATTTACGTGAAATCTTGTTTTAAATTTTCAATCCTTAGATATAAAAGTTGAAAATTTTATTAATTTTTTTTTTTGAATAATTATTTTGTAGTTAAAAATTTATAAAATATTCAACTTCTATATCTAAGGATTGAAAATTTACTACAAAATAATAATTCAATTTTAAATTTGATAAATTTTGTCAAAATTTCAACTTCAAATGCGTATAAAAAAAATGTGAGCCTATGTATTTTTAATATTTTACAATTGCTATTGTAACAATATATCAGGAGCCTTGCATTAAATTTTCACGCATTTTTACCAATCATACAAAATTTTATTGATATTTATAGAAAAAAAAATTAAAAAAATTGAAAAATGACAATGTCCGTAAGCAGCTCAAAAAGAGTCAAATTATTTTCAAAATCTTATCGTATATAGAAAATGCTAATATAAACATTCAGTGAATTTTTCAAGTTTCTACAGTCATTCGTTTTTTAATTACAATTAAATAAGAAAACCGTTACGTAAGAAATCGAGTGAATATCAAATGTTGTAAAAATATGAATTTCAAACGCTCATAAAAATTTAATTTGAGTTTCTTAGAGTTTTTTAGATAAAAGTAGATTATCCTATAAGGAATCTTGTATTACATTTTAAAATCTTAGTTCTAAAAAGAAAAATTTTTATGAATTATTAACTCAAAATAATTTGCTAATTTTTGTGATTTTTACATATTTTGTCAATTTTTGAACTTTAAATGCTAATAAAAAAAAACTGTGACTAAGGATTTTTAATATTTTTTCAAATGTCATTGTAACAATATAGTAGCAAGGAGCCTTGTATTAAATTTTCAATTATTTTTACTCAACAAATAAAGTTTTATTGACATTCATAGAAAAAAAAACTAATTAAATTGGAAACTGAAATTGTCCGTAAACAGCTCAAAACAAATCAAAATATTTTGAAAATTGTATCATGTATAGTAAATGGAAATATAAACAACCAGTGAAAATTGCATGTACCTACAGTCATTCGTTTTAAAGTTACTCCAAAATAAAAATGCCCGTTTTTCCTTAATTTTTCTTTTGTTTTTCACGGCGCTTTTGAAAACTATTGGAATTTTACTTTTGACCCACCAAAGTACCAACTAGATTCACTTTCCTATCAGTTGAAGAAAATCCAATCACTTTTACTGTCCTAAAAGGTGATGACAGGCACAAAAAAAAAATAAAAAAATAAAAAAAGGTGGGTAAGTGGATGTCGCTTTACTGTACAGTAGGTTACAAGTGGGTCACTGTATAATGGATAGTATTAAATTTGAATTCAATGATATATTCACTGTATAAGAAAAACGATTCTGAGTGGAGACGGTATGTCAGTCTAGGTATAAGGTATCTTATATACTTATCTATGGTATTAAAAAAAAAATTGACCAATAATAGGTACCTATCTATAATAAATTCCAAATTAATCATATCACAATATCCATTAGGTACTTATAACGCGTTATACATCAACAACAAATCGTGGTACTATCATAGATATATAATAGTATACTTTAGAAGTTTCAATAATATACAATCACAACAAAATAACTAAAATATTTATTCCAGGTTTTTTAATATGTGATTTCGTCCAAATTTGAGCTTAAAATGACTATAAAAATAAATTGTGCTTATGTATTCTTTAGATTTTTTGGTAACAGAATTAATTACTTACGTGGAATCTTGTTTTAAATTTTCAATTCTTAGATACAAAAATTGAACATTTTATAAATTTTTAACAACGAAATAATTTTTCAAATTAAAATTTGACAAATTTTGTCAAAATTTGATCTCTAAATGCTTATAAAAAAAAATTGTGCCTATGTATTTTTAATATTTTTCAACTGATATTGTAAAAATATATCAGGAGCTTTGTATTAAATTTATATACATTTTTTGGCCCAACAGATAAAACTTTATTGATATTTATAGAAAAAAAAAACTAATAAAATTGAAAACTGAAAATGTCCGTAAACAGCTCAAAAATTAATTATAAGGAATCTCGTATTAAATTTTCAAATCTTAGATTTAAAAAAAAACATTTTTTAGGAATTCCTAACTCAAAATAATTTGCAAATTTAAGTGATTTTTACGTATTTTGTCAAAAATCAATGTAAAGTCAATAAATTTATCGCTTCGCTCAAAATCTGAAATATTAAAGATATGTAGGATTCATTATTTTTTATATGAATTTAAAGTTAAAATTTTTACAAAATTTATCAAAATTTTGAAAATGTGCAAAACTATTTTTCAATTAGAAATTCATAAAAGATTTTGGCATTTTCCTTCAATAGCTATCATTAGAAATGTTGAAAAAAGATTCATTATTTTTTTTGTACCTTAAACAAAAATAAAAAGTTTACCGGAAAGCGATATTAATATTTGAGATTTTGAATTTAAAGTTTTTACGATAGTGGATTTTCATTGGTTATAATTAACGAATATCTATCAATTTTTGATATTTTGTGTTGTAACTTGTAATTAAAAAACAAATAACCCTAGTCACTTGAAATTTACATAAAATGTTAAAATGGCCATTTATTTCCATCCATTGTAAAATCTTCTAACAATATTGACTCTTTCGAGCTATTTATAGCCATGAGACATTTTTAAAATGTTGTAAATTGTTTTTCAGTGAGAAATTATTACTATTAATACTATAGTAAATTATAAGTATAATTATAATTATAAATACTATAGTTAATTAGCAATATAAGTAAGTATACGAAAACAAAATACTAACATACCAAAGTATAACATTTTAAAATTAAATGTAGGAACTAAATAGTAAATAGCATATTATACCAAATTAGGCAAATGTTGAAATGTACCTATTTTTTTATAATGGCTAATATAAGTAAAAAATCAAAATACAGTCTAATACAGTCGATATATAGCTGATAATATAATACAATTGGAAAGCACAGAATTATGAGGTAAAAGGACCCAATTCCTTCGATAAAAATCCGACTATATTTTATTTAATTTTCTACACTACGAAAAAGTATTAAAATACCTTCAAATATAGGTAGTATATAATAAATTAATAAAATATATAATATTAAGTAATAAGTAGAAGTATGAACTATGAATACTCAGAATACTCAATACATACTAGTATACTAGTATACTACACATAGGTACCTATAATAACCCATATATATATTATATATACATATACATTATACATTATATAATATGATATTATTTTCGAAATAATATTAAAACCTAATATATATTGATACCAACATATCGAGGTCAATATAAATGACCTCGATGTTTGGGCAAAAATGTATTGTATAATCATCACAGACCTTATACAAGTAGACTGAGCATATAAGATCGGCGGGGTTGGGTAGTGCGGTCCTTGGCAATTTGCTTTACGGTGATATACGGTCATAATATACAGTAAGTAGTACCATAGAGTAATATTATTAAGGTTATTACTCTAAACATAGTTTATTGGATCATCTAGTGCGCATGTGCAGTGTAATTCGGTAACACCCGAACAGCGCCGTCACGTCTGACTGCAGGAACTACATCCATACTCCATCTACTAGTATTTCTCTATGGCATACTCTATGGTATAAGCTCTGTGTTGTGTATAATCTATTGTTCTGTGCTTGGTATAATCAGTAATCACGGGATGGGTTATTTCATGCTGTAATCACTAATCATCAAGTATCATTACAATTTCATTTATCAATCGTTTGAGAATTGAGAGTAGAACAAGAACTACAAAGTACAAGTTGTAGTAGTATACATTACACAATTTACAATACTACGTTACTATATTCATTAGTACTTTACAGTATTACATAGTCATACTGATTACAGACCTGGTGAGAGTAAATGTGTTACTTGTATTAGTTGTCACTATACGGGTTATTGGTGTACTTAAGATTTAATATTTTTATTTTTTTTGTCTGAGAAATGTTGGTACTTAGAGTTTTATAAAATATATTACGATTTTTATTTTTATTTTTTGCAATTACAAAACATAATTTTTTTGAGACATGTTACTAAATTATTAAAGTTTAATACATTTTTAATATAGTTTTAGTGCATAACTATACATGGAATTATGGAATGAAGTTTATGCACTTCCTGTATGTGACATAGATACACATCTTTTTGGGTTAAGCTGTAACCTACAGTTTGGTAATTTTAAATAAAGTAAGTGGATAATAGTGGGATCATCTATTACTTATTAAATTTACATTTTTTTGTAGTTGTTATATAATATAGAAGTACATTTTCATTATTCAAGTCTATCAGGAGAAATGTTTTTGCTCTTTTTTTAGTTAAAGTATTATTGACTATTTGAATGTAATGAGATTAAATCATGGTGGAAAATGCAGTAAAAGAATGGTTATCAGAGTTTGCCACATTGGAAAAGGACGACTGGGCAACATTTGCTATAACAACATCGCAGAATAAGACACTTATAGAATCAATATATGCTGTACTTGATGATATTCATAAATATTCTAAGGTAAATCTAATAATTATGAAATGTTATGTAATTATAACTCATTTCTTCTTATTTATAGAGGATAATTTAATAGGTTGTATTTTCCCATGTTAATAAAAATTTAAAATAATGTAATTAGGTACTACTAAAATATCTTTTGTATGGTTTTGATTTTTAAGCCTATATAGAAAAACCAAAAATATACATAATAGGTACATACTGATACATTTTAACATTATTAAATTTTAATATTATGGATTTTTCTAACCACATAATTTTATGGTTTTTAAATTAATTACCAGTCTATGCTAAAAGAACGCTACTATTTTCCCTTTTCATCCTGTCTCAAATATCATTACTATGCATTTATTTGAATAGTTTGTTTAATATTCTATAATCTAAGGTAAAATTAAGAAAAGTAGACACTATCCTAAACATGTTATTAAAATGTACTGTACAGTAAATAAAAAAAAAAAATTTAAAAGCAATAGCAATTTTACCTGGTTATTATAATAATTATTATGAAGTTTCTCAAACAATTACTGGGGAATTAAAAAAAAAAAAACATTGTTTGAAAGAAACTTTAAAATCATTTTCATATTATACTAAATTTACTGGCCAATTTTTATTGTGTGTTTAACAAAAAATTCAATTAATTTTACAGTTAGTTGATCGTATTTGTGGTGCACTTTTTAATTGTTATCGAACTGAAGAAACCGATTTACATTTATTTGTACTACTGTTTATACCACACTTAACATACAGTTACCTTAATTCTATTGCTCATGTTGACAAGCAAGTAAGTAATATTATATTTTACACATTACACATTTCATATGGTTATAATACATAATACATATTTTTTTGTTACATTCCCTACAGGCTACAATAGCTACAATGCTCTTAATATATACCTACATTTTTATTGTTCTACATTAATTAATATTAATGTTAAATATTCTTACTCCTTAAAAAAAAAACACAATTTGATTATATTATTTGAAATTTTTAGTCAATGATACTTATTTAGAAGTTTTATATATGTTGAAACAACAAAAGGATTTTTATACATTTTAGAATATAGTTTTCAAAATGTTCATAATTTCTTAATAATTTGGTATTTATTAATGCATTATTATTTTGTGATTAGAGCTGTCGTAGTATTGAAGCATTACTAATTGGAATTTACAATCTTGAAGCTGTAGATGAAAATAATACGCCTAGATTTATATCATTTCGTTTGCCGTCATTAGCTCAGCCATCTATTTACCACGAAGTATGTATTTTAATTATTTACTGAAAACTAAATGTAACTATTAAAGAATAGGAAAAAAAAATTAAAAAATAACTGACTAACCTGTAATTATCTATTTATTGAACAATTAATTTACCTATTTAATGTTTATAAATTTTGTATTGAAGCCTAGTAGTTTGGCTCCAACTTCATTAACAGAGACTGCCATTCGTCGTTTAGAACAAAGAGACACACACCCAGTCCGCCGAGGTCCTTTTAATCAAATTGAAAGACTATCTGCGTCTAATAGAATGGAAGTTCTTAGTAACTTATATTTTATTTACTACAAAAATTTAAATCTCCTGCCAGAAGTTTATAATCCATTTGATCGTTTTTATAGAGTTACATCTAAGTAAGTTTATTCATTGTTTAATATTACATTATTGTATCATAATTTCTCATTTTTGTCTTAATATTATTAATATAGAATGGTTACTCAGGGTTATTTTCATAAGCGTTCAACATCATTCACTAATTCTGATATATCAACATCAACAACATTACCACGTATCCCACTTTCTCCAAAATTCTTAATTCATCTACTCTACTGCTTATATATATCAATGTAAGTATTTTGTATACTGAAATGTTAAATAGTTTAGCTGTTGATAGAAATATGTAAGAAAATGTATAACAATGGTATAATGTTTATGTATTTAATAGAAAAAATATGATTTAAATATGTATTTATTTATTTATTGTAATAACCTAGGTACCTAATTTTAAAATGATCCCATTAACTGGTGTAGTGAGTCTAATTGACACATTTTTCGCTGTGTGTTAGTACACGTGTAAATCAGGACCAGCTACGAGTCTAATTGATGAATGAGTCAATTAACTGTTGGTCCAGTAAGGGGAGAACACTATATTTTCTTTTGTATACTTGAATTTAATCATAATTTAGTAAGAATGTCTGTACTTACCTAAGTTATTATAAAAATATTTTTTAGACTAAAATAGCCACCTATACAAATTTACTTATCAAGGATTAATCTTTAATTTATATTCAAAATATTAAAATCCATGAAATTTGTAAATTTTAATTGTTTTTATTTATTATATGTTTATAAATCTCGGAACTCAACATCAAATTAAAAGATTCTACCTTCTACAAACTTTAAAAATTGATAATTCAATATTAATTTATATTATGAATGTTGTTAAAGATTTAATTGTGGAAAAGCGGAAGCGTTTCAAGCTTTAGAAGACATTTATTACCGTGCATGTTACAGTTGTTATTGTGAAGTGATATTATTAGCAAATGCAATTAAAAATTCTTGTCAGGGATCTTTTGAAGGTTAGTTAAAGTAAACAGTAATATTGTTTTGAATTTTGTACATACTTAATATATATTTATTTTATATAAACATTTAGGTGGACAAACACCTAATGTTTCATCAGTGGGAACACCTGTAAGTAGTAATACTTGTAGCACACCAGTATCTAAATCAATGATAACAAATGCATCATTTAGAACTAAAAAGTTACCAGGTAATAATATAAATTAATATATTATGTTATATCATTACACAAAACCATCCAAAATTAGGTGGTCATTTAAATAACTCATGGTGAATGTTGAGTTTATTTTACAAATAAATAATTTTAAAATTTTTTAGATACTTAAAAAAAAATGTAATGATAATGCAATTTTAAAATTGTGTTTTTTGCAGCAAAAAACTTTCCTCATGCTGTTTATACATTAGTACTTAATTAATAGTTTTAAGCATTTAAGTCTTATGTTTTCTTCCCAGGCAATCTTCTAATGACCTTATATTTTTAAGCATTTATCTGCACATTTCAATATATTTAGGAAATTGTATGTAGGATGCTAAGTGCTGATTGCCAATCATTTAAATTTTAATCTTATTATTTTAGATGACATTCCAATTCAAAATATTCAAGGAACTTTTGACGAAAGTGCTGATGTGGCAAATTTATCATCAATAACAGAAGAAACTAATGATTTAAAAGATCTGAGTGCTGAATCAGTACCGGTTAAAAGGAGTTTGCCAAAAATTGCTGCTAATTTTGGTAAAAAAACTGCTGAAAAAATAGCTACTGCCGTTAAAAATTCTGGAAATATAAAAACTTCAAAGTTGAACACGCAAAATGGCTCTGACATTTATGAAACTGATGAAAGTGGTATTGATCTAGCCGGGTCTGACATATCTGATACTAAAACTGGTTTAGGACATGATGACAGAACTACTATGACACCATTATTAAATAGAAGAAATCCCAGTATGTCAGTTGAATTAGAATCTTCTAGATCAATCCAGGTAATTAGTTTATGTTAACTTTTTATTTTTATTTCAGTCTACTAAATATTGTTTAATCTACCTGATGATAATTTAAATTTTTCTTGAAAAACATTGTTACATGTACAATGTTTTTTAATACATATTTTCAGATGGGTGTAAACGTAAAGTCTTACAAAGAAAGATTCCATTAACTTATAAGTTATAACCCTCATTCTTCACTATTCATATTGGTAATACTATTAATGTCACATACAAATTAATGTTCTAATGACATTTGCTATTATTTTACATGTGTATAAGTTGTTGTAGTGCTTAGTATTATTGGATACTAGTTCACCTTTAGTTGCATGAATATTTTTAGTAGTTACATATTTACTACTTTGTATATTGTACCTAAATTACATTTTTTTCTTCAATATTATATTACCTACTTTCAATGCAATTTATAATAAATACTCACAATTCGCATTATTCAAGACTAAACTGTACTGAGCTATTATAAATTGTTCAAATTAACTTATGAGTAGTAATACATTTTAGTCATTACCCGTTAGTTAATTGAGAAAACAAAGTAAATAATTATAAACACAATATACTGACCACTAGATGTATTATCCATTGATATTTTATTATATTGAATAATTTAGGGTTCATTTCATTATTTGACATGTAATAAGAAATAGTCTTGACACTTTTTTTATTTTATCTAAGTAATATCAATTATTTTATAAAAATTATTGCTGTAGTTTATTGAAATTTAACATATGGTATGTAACAAAATGAATTTCGGAGTTACAAAGAGCTCTATTGTTAATATTAATTGTCAAAATAATGATATAGCCACATGGAAAAATTCAATATATTATACATTTATGCAATATTCTAGTATATTAGAATGAAATGTCAGAAGATGGAATCGAAGCATGAACTACGCAATTTAATTTTAGGCATATTTGAAATATATTAAATAATCAATTTATTAAGTAATTGACAGTAAAATTTAGTTAAGAATATAAATTCAATTTATGACAAACAAAACAATATTTTTATTAATTGATGATGAAAATTTTAATTAAACATAGATATTTAGATTTTACCATTGGCGCAACTAGGATTAAAATTCTGGGGGGGGGGGGCAAACAAAACTATTAATTTAAAATAACCCATTGGGGGTTTATATCTAAATCAATAAGGGATATTTGTGGGGGGCTAAGTCCCCCCTAGTTGCGCTAATGGATTTTACATAATATTTTATTGACCATTTTTCACTAATCACAGGATACTTGTATGTTTCAATCATCTTCACACATTGTTATAATAATTTTAATTTTGGAGCTTAATGTACAATAAATGGTATATATATTTTTAATTTAAGTAAATTGTTTATGTTACAGATTGAGAGTACAGCTTTATGACTTGCAATCAAATAATTTATTATATTGGGCTTATGGACAAGGAAGTTTGGTTTGGTGTGATTTTCTTATAATGTATCAAAATTATTTAATAGACCTAGAATTTTGTTGTGATAATCAAGATTGAATGTTTATATTATTTTATCTTATACTGTATGTACTTAATTCATTTTAATCTTGTAATTGAAATTGTTATACTGTTTATTAATAACAAATGTTATTATTTAAATTAAAATCTTCAATAATTTAAAATAAACATTTTTTAGTTTTTTTTACAGTCAAAAGTATTAAGAAGTACCAGGTACCTATACAGTATAAAGTTTTATATAATATCTGAATAACTATTTCAAACAAATGAAATAAAAAAATCATTAATTTGAAATTTAAATTAATTTTTTACTGAAATCACCAAGCCAGTAAAACTGATCAGATTTAAATAATCTTGTGATGATTACTACCACACGAACAGTTAGTTTAATTGGAAAAAAAATTTGATTTTCAGGAGTAATATATACTCTATTCCAGCGGTTCTTAACCTTTTGTAGATCACGGACCCCTGATTATAGATTTCTATCATTACAGATCCCCTTACCAAATTGTTTTCGAATACCTTTTTTTTATACAAAACATCTCATGTTATCATAACCAAAATTATAATAATAATTTTACATATCAAATTACATAAGTAGGCTTAACAAAAAATACATATTTATAATTATTTTATTACAATTAATTTTTTATAAAAATGTAATAAAAAACTATAATTGAGTGTGATCAATCAACTGCTCTTGTGGCAGCAAATATAAAATACTGCGAGACTACAGTGCTGTATGCATGTGAACAAGGAAAACTGATGAGTTAGTAAATATTAATAATTAATTTTGTGTAAAATCTACATATTATATATGAATAAAAAATAATAATCCAACAATATTGTAATAATGCATTCATTACGTATGTTATGTGTTAAGGTTTTCGCGGATCCCAGACATGAGTATTGCGGAACCCCAGAGGGCTGCACCCACAGGTTAGGAACCGTTGCTCTATTCTACTTAATAGGACAATGTACCAGATATGTTGTTTCAGTCTCACACATATACCACATAGCAAATTTTTGTTCACCAGTTTCAATAGTGTGCTGTTAGTTTTTATATTAGAGTGAATCAAACTATTATAAAATTTAAAAGTAATATTATCCATTAAGTAAATTATGACCTTTTTGAAAATGAACATAACTTACTTAAAAATAATAACATTAATAAAATCCTATGCTGTGTACTCTATACTTTTCAAGTTAATAATTTTACACTATAATTATAATTTAAATATAAAATATTTAAAAATAATACACCGTGAAAATAATACTAATACTTTTATTTGTATACATGGTCTTATAAAAATTAATAAAATACACAGTTAACTGAAAAACTTATCTAACACGTAATAGTTCTAGTTGTTCTCTTTAAATACTATACTGTGAATTTGTAAGAAGATATACATCATTAAGGGATATTTCATGTTTATCACACAATTTAAATTAATTACAACATAAAAATATAATTATTCTAAAATCATGTTTGATGTATATAAAAAGAATATAATAAAATATTAAGTAGTATTATTTCTTATATGAATACCTATTAATAATAAACACATGAAATATTATTGGTAAGTCAAAATAAACTTAATAACATAAATGAGAGATGATTACACTTAATTATATTTTTTTTTAAGAGGTAGCCATGCATTTGTTGTCTCCATCTTATACACGTACAGCATAACAAATTTTCATTCACTAGTTTCAATAGCGTGCCGTCAATTTTGATATTAGAATGATTTGACCTATTATCAATTTTTTTGATAATAACATTATCTGTGCTTAAGCATTGACGATTTTTGATATTTTAATTTTCAATCGAGATATGAGCATTTTTATTTTTTGATATTTCACACTCATATCTTGCTTGAAAATGAAAATTTCAAAAATCGTCAATGCTTAAGCGCAGATAATATTCTTATCTAAAAGTTTTATAATAGGTCAATTCACTATAGTATCAAAACTAACAGCACACTATTGAAACTAGTGAGCACGCTTTATCGTGCGTGTGTAAGACGGAGACAACAAATGTATGGGTAGCATCCTCTTAAACTAAAATTATAACTAAATAATTTTAAATGTAAGCTGACAACATAATTTATATTTTAAATAACGTAAAAGTTAAAATAACATTTTACATATTTTAAATAAATAAAAAAAAGAGAAATTTATTAATATTCAAAAACATGATTAATTCTATAACTTTCTTTAACTAATACATTTCAACCAAATTTACTTTATTATATTATAATATAGTACTACTAATACTTCACAAACACTAGGTATAAATCCTTAAGGATAGATAAATCAATATTTTTATCAATTTTACTAAGATTATTATTTGCAGAAAAAATTAATGAAATACAATAAAACAATAACATAGTTAAAAAGTAAACATTTTGAAAATTATATTTCAGCGCATAAAAATTATGTTGATTTTCATAATTAATACTTACTGTATTTAACATAAATGTATTAACAATTATTCATATTTAACCATTTTGGAACATAATACTGCATTTAAATATACAAGAAAAAAAACAGTAAAATATTTATTGAAACATAAATAATGGTTATTGATATGCTCAAAAAAAATATGAAAATTACAAGTCCTCTTCAGTGATTCTAAAATACGAATATTTTCTTAATAATAGGTCAGATTCAAATGATTATTTGGGAACACTGTAAATGGTCATTTTTAATTTAATGGTTCGTGTAATAAAAAACAAAAATCAAATTTAGTATAAAAGAGGAAGGACATGTTTTACCTAACCTATGAGGCAATAAGACCAAAATATTCAAAATATTATTTGATTAATATGAACATACACTTCTATAAAACAAGATATTTTAATAATTATTAAATTATACCTTTTGCAGTTATTACATTATGATACAGAATTTTTGTGTATTCACATTTATTGAAGTATCCACGATTTCTTCATCTGCTTCAAAATTGTTTTGAGTGTTTTTTTCTTCTGTTTTTTCATTATCACTATTGTTTTCACAAATAGTTGACTCGGGTTCTATGGTATTCTCTTTTTCAACTATGATTTCTGCTATAGAAATATTTGATTTATCTTTACTTATTGAAGTGCCATATGTTATTTTCTGAAAAGGATATTTCATCAAGTTCCACAATTTAAGTATCTTAGTAGACTTCTGTTCTTGTTCTGCCAAATCTTCAAATTTTCGTTTTCGCTCATTATTTAATACTTCTTTTTCCAGTAATAAAATATCATCCTCAAACGTAGTATCTAAATCCTTATAAGAATGTAATGGTGCTCTTGCTGATATATTAAAGTAAGACGCAGGTGACTCAATATTATTTAATTCTGAATAATCATCTTCCAAATCATGTGAATCATTATCATATAAAGAATCACTCGGAGAATATGGAACATCTAGAGATTTAATTGAATTTACCTGAAAAATGAAGTAGTTTTTTAACTGAGATTTGAAATTCACATCACATATTAATAAGCAACATTAAAGTAAAACAATTTGTCATGTTGTATTATAAAACTTCTTGTCGTGATTTTTCATCTGATATACCTAATTTAATAATAAAATAGATTTACACCAATATAAAGTCCCATATGAATCTTATATTCATATTGAAAGTTATTAAAAAATATCATGAAACTGTGGTCAGCATAAAAAGTATTTGAAATTAAGTACTTATTACTCAAAAATATACTAATTAATTATACGTATTTATTACTGATGACCAGAGTTCAAATTTCAAAGATTATAAATAAGGGGAGGTGGAAAATATAATTTATAACAGGCATGTCAAACACACAGTTCATTTTTTTGTGGCCTTCGGCTACCAAAATTAATGAACAAAAAAAAAAAAATAATAATAAATATTAATGTTGTGTGACAACTATCTTAGATTCTTAGAGAATAGTGTATTTGGTATACATTATTATACTGTCTTATCTTCTGATAAACTATAATCGAATAAGGATTATTGATGGGTTTTATAAATATTTTATATCAATATAGATTAAAGATTATAGATATATAATTTATATCGTCAGTTTTCGACATGCGTGCCTCTTCCATTGTTAACATCTACTATAGTCGTTCGATAACCACCATGTGTTTGAGTTTAAATTTTGTTACGTGTATTCTATCTGACTGTTATTCCAATATTAGAAAACGATTGTAGTAAATGTTCCAACACGTATACAAATGAAACTAATCGAGATTCAAAATGATTCAAATGTAAACCTAAATTCAATGAGGTTGGTGTTCCTGATTTTTACAATTTTGTGCCAACACGATATGTAGAAACTCGTAGATTTACTAGTAAAATTATTTTTATGTTTAGTAGTACTTATTGATGCGAGCAACTTTTTTCATTAATGAACAGTAATAAATCATCCGTTAGATCCAGATTAACAGACACACATCTAAATGTAGTATTGAAAATGGCTTTGAGTTTGACATGCCTGATTTATAACAAGTGGAGGGATGAACCCCACTCCTTCCGACTAATGGTATACAAAAAATATAACATATTATGTTTTAATGTTCAATCAGTTAATGATATTAGTTCTTGAGCAGAAAAAAACAATTAACATTAATGTAAAAACTTATTTAAATATATTTTTTTTATTAACAGAGAGGAAATATTTTCCTAACCTAACCTAGCACATTCCTCTTTAAATATTAAGGATATTAAGTTAAGGTAAGCCAGTAATAATATCATTGGTTATTCATCTAAGACAATATTTTGTATGAATATTTTTTTTTCCTGCATCTTGATAAAATGAGCTCATTACTTAAATTTGTGGTGTGCCAAGTTTATAAAATATTAATCTAACCTAAAATAATAAGATTAATTATTTTTTATACTTCTAGTTTTAACAAAGTTAATATATTCCATATAATTTAAACTTACTTGAATATCTTTTTCACCATTTTTTACATCTGCTTCATTTGAATTTTCATTAGAGATATCAATAGTTTCTGATTCTCGATCTTCTTGGGTGCAAATTGAACCGATAGTAATATTACGATCCGTATCACTATCCATTTCTAAATTTGGTTCTAATGATGATGTATTATCAACATCAAAATTTATGCTATCAGTTTTATTGTGGTTTCCATTTAATTCACTGCCATTAGTTTCTACAGATTTATTAAGTTTTTGTTTCTCATCATCTTTGTCTGTTTTTTTGGATACAACTTTTTTTAAAGTCAACAAATCATCACCATTGTTAATGAATAAGCAACGGGTATCTTTTCCACTCACCACAGCTTCAGTCATTTTTTTCCTTCTAAAATAAAAAAAATTATTCATTTTAATAAGATGATTAAAAACATTTCTCCCATTTTAGAATTAATTAACTGGAAGACCAATTCCATACAGAAACCGGTGTCTTCGCTCCACCATAATATTATATTAATAATTACATAGTTTTAAAGAGTCTGAAGTTAAAACAACAGATCATTTAAAATTTAATTTGACTTAAATTTATAATTATCTCTATTTCAAAGACTTACGTACACCTAGAATTTAAAATAAAACCCATGTAGTAGACCTCATTATAAATGTTTATACGCAATTTATAAGACACATTTCACAAGTTCATGCTATTTTATCAAATTAAACTATTAATTCATAGAAGCCTGACGAGAATTAAAAAGGCATATATATATATGTATAAAGTTCCCAAACTAATTAAATGTATGTGCCATCAACAATTAGATTTAAACTTATTAATAGATTGTAAATTTTAAAAGTATGTGATTATACGAAGTATCAAATTTTATTGTAAATATTCTTTTATTTATAATTAAAAACAATAAGAAATTTTTTTTTTTAAATTTATATTGTTATAGGTTATTTTCTTTTAAAACATAAAAGTTTAATAATTGAAATCAGTAATAATAATAATATAATAATAATAATAATATACATGATTATCAGGGTATACTGTTTAATTTTATTATTCCTATATCTTGAAATTATATTCAATTAAAAACAAATGAATATTTATATTTTATGACAAGAATTCATTCTAAAAAAGTATGACACCTTAATAATGAACACAGACAAATTAAATCACTCCCCACAATGATAACAGTCATAATCATAATCATTAAGCGGATGTCAGCACACTATTTGTTTTCTCTCTTTGGCCTATGCGCAAATAGGAAAAATGCATAAACGCATAATCTTTTTTTTTTTATGTTTTTGAGAAACCTATTTAGAGTAAAATCACCCATCACAAAAAACAATAGAGAATAATATTTTTGCGGGTATAAGTTATCGATTTGTCTAAATATTGCCTCCAAACAATTTAAACATCATTTAAATTAATTTTTTTTTATTTTGAGTCAAATACAAAACCGCAAAATAACAATAAAATATAAAACCTATATAATATCATAAACTCAAAAATATTATCCTCGATAATTTTTGCAACAGGTGATGTTGTATTAAGATTACTCAAAAATCAGAAAAAAATGATTTTAAGTGAAAGTTTTAAATTTATGTTGCACATGGGCCTGAGAAAACAAATATTGCGCCGACATTGTCTTAAGTATTTTCATAAGGCAGCAGTTTAAGTATAAAACAAAAAAGATTTCCGTAATTTAATGTTATTTTTCGTAATTGTGATCATCTACTTGATTTATATGAAACAATATGCCACTAATAACATTTAAAATTACTGACTAGCAAGTTATATATTGTTATTCAATATGAACTTAACTACAAGAACTACAATATGAATTTATAATTAAAAATGGCAAATACATATTCCTAGTAACTAAACATTTACATACACAATGTTTGAAGAAAGTTTGGGAAAATAATATATAGAAAGATTAGGTAAAGTATGAAATATCTTTTAATCGTGCAAGTACAAAGTCTAGTATATATTTTACTATAAATTATTTATATTTTTAAAAACTAAAAGTACAGATAAAAATATGATTTTTAAACAAAATTGTTTATGCAACTTTGTTAAAATATATTATGTGTAAACTGAATCATATAACAAAATTTTAACTTGTATAAAATAACACTATTGATGTTTCTAGGATGCTAATCAAATAAACATTTATAGTATTCTTAAATAGGTGTATAAATTGTACAAAACATTAGGAAATATTGAAAATTAATTTTAATGAAAAGATAAATGATAAATAATAAGTTATAATAAATGACAAATTATAAAAACAAACTGTTAATTATTCTTTCGAAATATTAGAGATTATTATAAAATAAAATGAGCCTATAGCAATATATGTAAATAATAATTAAATGCATGAAACATTAATTAGAAAACTTCAATTCCTCAATAATTGTTCATCATCATATTCATCATAGTCTTCAAACTCATCATTTTCATTATAATAATCACCATCCTCTTCCTCAGTGTCTGAATCATTAGTATTATGTAATAGTTGGACACGTGTAAATGCTAAATATATTTCATTCAGATATTCTGGGGTGTCGGGTACAAGTTTGATTTTAGATTTCATTTCTCCTTCTTCCTCATCTTCGTTTTCATCAACTTCATTATCATCTTCAGAATCATTATCATCTTCATTAATATGATTGTCACCATTTAGGTTTTGTCCATTTTCAGGTTGTATACTATCAGAAGGTTTATAAGAGAAGTCAACTATTATTTGCAAACAGGGTTTTTCATGTACTACTGGATGATTACATGTACCAAATACACACATGGATTTGTAATCAATACTAATTATTTGATTGGTTGCATCATTCTTCCAGTAAAGTTTACTTTCAGCAACATACAGAGTGCCTTTTCCAAATGTAGCCTCGTCAACTATAAATGTAACATTGGGTTCACAGTGCTGAATTGATTCATCTTCTTCATTAAAACTAGCAAGAGTATCCATTTTTATTCTATGTTTATATTATTAATTATTACTTTTATATGGAAACTATATAATTAACAATATAGGTACCGGCTTGACACTGAAAAACACAAAACAAATAGCCTAAGCCTAAATAGAAAGATAACAACTAACAACTAAACATTTAAACACTACTGGTATAAAAAGCTTGAAACATTATAATTGCTTAGGGTGTTACAGTAAATAGTAAATTATTTGAAATTGGCATTATTGATTGAGGAAGTCCGTTGTTTATGCTATATTTAAAATATAAATTTTTATACTAGACTATCAAAGAGAGAAAAAATCTCTGGGTAGGTAACTTCATTATGTAGGTGTGTTGTGTCTTATCTATTTTCTATGATAGGTAAGTACAAAAGAAAATTAATTAATTTAAATTAATAACAATCATAATAATATAATAGTATTTATAATTGTGAATTGCAATTACTAATTAGTTCAATTGCACTATGCAGTTTGACCTAATGAGAAACGTCTTATTAACAAAAATACAATAACTACATTTCTCAACTTTAGCGGCATAGCAAAATGAACAGCTATGGCGGCATTTTTAAGAGCCACGTTATTACGAAATATCCAATGTGGATTTAGTAAATAAATTTAGATAGCAACCATGATGTGTCTTACCTGAGATAATAATACAGTATGACAAAATATGTGTACACCGTAAAATGAGGACGGAATATAATTAAAATAAAGAACGAACGAGAAACGTCCAACGCTGGGCACAATATTATTTTACTACGACAAAATCAAGTTCAAGAGCAATGTGTTATGTGAGAGATCGCGGATAATAAATAATATAATTCTTTAAAACATTAAATGCCAAATGGGAAATTCAGAATACCATTGATACAGTATACCAGTGACCAACAGGGCATAGAAATAAGATTGGTTCATGAGTTGTTTACACTTGAGACAGTTTGACCAAATTAAGAATATAATAGTTAATTTCAATTTTCGGAATCTGGACATTATTTTAAGTATAATTTACAGGTTTCTTTTCATAATTTCCAGTATTTGTTTAGATATTGAGATTACGTTATATAAATAAAAACAATGAGCTTCCTATACATTAAAGGAGTGAGGACATTATATAATACGGTACACCCTTATAGACCCATTGACTTGAGGACGCCACACCTGCATGTGTTGTGTCCGTCTTACAATTAATGTCAAACATACCAAAAACTGTTTTGGCGCGAAAAAGAACAGAGAAGGTTATAGGCTATGGGTAATATATTTATTGTTCTATGGTAATAAGTAATAACGAAGAAACGAAATTTTCACCACATAAAATTGGCTGAGCAAATTATCGTTTTTATTTTTTTTATATCAGTTATACGAAAAAAATTGTATTGTATCAAACTCCATTATTGTTTAGTGTTATTCAAACTTTAATAACTTTTTTTGGAGATATCGAAAAATTAAAACATATTATCTAAAGTTCTCCTTTTTACGTGGTGAAAATTTCGATTCTTAATTATTGCTGTAACCTATTAGTTTCTTTTTCGCGCCAAAACAGTTATTGCTATGTTTTACATATTTTGTAAGACGCAGACAACACATGCGTACAGTTGTGCGTACCTATACTTTGTATGCTAGTAAATTCACGCCGATTAATTTTTACTGGTAGTATTCACAATCGATGGTATTATCTTAGTTACAATTTACAGGCTACAGATATCATAGCCTGGGATTTGGGTTTTTATATACTATATTAGTACAATTATAGTACCTATAAATAATAATATTTATATTATTAAATAAGTATTTAAATATAATAAAATAAGTTAATAAATATGGTTCGCCAGTTTAGAAAAAAATTTATGGGGGAATACGTCACCCAAACGGCCATCCCCCCCCCCCTTAATTACGAAAATGGCACTGTAGGTACTACAATATATCATTAACTAGGTACCTAAAGACTCAATTAAATAAAACAATTTATAATTATAAATTATAACTTTTAACATAATATACATGTGTTACATTATTAAAAATATATTTTTACGTATTATACAATGTACATATTGACCAGCCCATAATAAAACTGAAAAAAAAACCGTTCGCTAACAGTTACATTACATTATAATTGCATTTTTATCTTCATACAAACCCTTCTTACATAATTTTATACTTCCTAGTTACTAGTTAGTATCATACGACATAGGTTACTATATATCAGGGGTGGCCAGCGAGAAGAGACTTGCGAGTCACCAAATATATTAATAAAAATTGAAAAGACAAGATGTAAAAAAACAATTTTTTACATCTTCGCTCTTATATGTTAATTTACCTCTAATGTGCGTCTAATCGAGCCGCAAAAGTCTATGACGCGAGCCGTGGTTTGGCCACCCCTGCTATATATCATAGGCATACCTAAATATAATCCATTAACCCATAAGGTAAAAATAATGACTAAATAATTAATACATAATATGTAGAGGGATACTTAAATATATTTCCTATTATTTGAAGGCTTACAGCTAGCCCATACCCGACCTACTAATGCCAACTCTCTCCCCACCCAAGTGACGCCCCACTGCGGCAGTGAGACACTGACTAATAACATTGTATATAGTTTAATTTTAACTGTTTGAAATATAATGGAGAACTGGCAACTACCTTTATAAATACCTGATCTGTTGTAGAACTCTTAGAGCCGGTAAGGCCTTATCTGATATGGGCATAGATAAGTATAATGGGAGAGGGGGGTCCAGGGGGTCTGGACCTCCCTCAGAATTTTTTTCAATATTTTATTTTTAACCAAATATCAAAACCTAAAAACTCAACCTGCCCCTACATTTACAGAAACGCATTCAAAGAAAACTGTTCACCGTCTCACCCCCAAACTCTCATATATACGGATGCCTCACTCATCGAAGGGCGTGTTGGGATGGCCATCATATGCGAAGAAACTACAATTCAATGGAAACTCTCAAACAATTGCTCAATATACTCTGCAGAAGCTTTGGCGATTCTTAAAGCTATTGCATGAGTACATAATATCCAACGTTGATGATGATAATATTACAATATTTAGTGACTGCCTCTCTACCCTTATCAGCCTTCAAAATCAGTACCACCCCTTCTGATATTGTCAGGAAAATTCAGAACACCCACTTCATAGCTCAACAATATGGAAAAAGTATTACATACTCTTGGATCCCTGGACACTGCAACATACCTGGCAACGAACAAGCAGATACAGCCGCCAAACTCGCCTACTCATCCCCAGATGCAATCACCTTACTTGTGTTCTCTTTTAATGACATAAAAAGAGTCATTGAAGATAACACATCACGTATGTGTCAAATGGAATGGAATAAAACGTCCACCGAACTTAACGAAATTTAAAATTCCATTCAACCGTTCCCCACCCCCGCGAACACCACAATAAAACAAGAGATCACCATCAACCGTCTTAGAATAGGACACACCCACCTCACTCACTCCTATTTAATGAAAAAAAAACCCCTCCCATATGTACTTGTTGTGAGGTCCTCCTCTCAGTTAAACATATTTTAACCGAATGTAGAACCTATAACAAGGAAAGAAGAATTTTCGAAATCTCGCTGAAGAACTCAATCCTGAACCTATCAAAGTCTTCAAATTCATTAAATTCCTAACAGAAACGCAACTCATTAACAAATTGGAAATTGTGTATAATAATTAATATCTAATTCCTAATTAAGTAATATTTGATTTTTTTCTTTTATTTTCTTTTCTCTTTTTTTCTCTTATGATCCTATTACTTATAATATTATTACCTATATGTTCCTTTTTTTTTTTTTTAGTAGTATGTAGTTCATGAATATTGTAAAATGTAATGTATCGTTCAATGGCCACAGATGCCGCGGATAGAATGTTTAATAATAATAAAAAAAAAAACTAAATTCAATAAAATTACAATATACATGTTTTGGATTCCCAATTGGATGACTCAAATGAGATTCATAAACGAAACTTTGGCTTGAGATTTACTTGAGCATTGCTTTTCCTTATGATCACATTTTTTTTATTTTTTAAATTTTAAAATTTAGCTTAAGCAATACTCACTTTTTATGAATAAACTGTGAATACGGCCC
>NC_042495.1:77009992-77010190 GCF_005508785.2 Acyrthosiphon pisum | reverse complement strand
TAAGTTCTTTATAATTTAATGAAGTCTGAAGACATATTCTTAGCATGCAAGCTTTTGTTGAATTTCGAATTAAAATTGTTCGATTTTTTTTTTTTTTTTGTAACTTACTTATATTAAGTTTTTAAGAACAATGGAGTAATCAGAATTTGTTCATCGGACTAAGTTTTGAAATTATGGCCTTAAAAATTTTTTTAATAT
>NC_042495.1:76968293-77009892 GCF_005508785.2 Acyrthosiphon pisum | reverse complement strand
AATGACATAGAATTTCGTTAAAATGAAATAAGACGTGTTTCGTTATTCTTAACAGGCAATTTTATTATAATAATTTCAACATTTTTAAACACGCAGGTAATTATTTAACTCTTGTAAATTAAAACTATACCAATTTTTTCAATTAAATGTATTAATGCATATTTTACTAAACTTTAGAGGACCCTAGTTAATAAACTAGCAAACCAAAATTAATGATTATTTTTACTATCAAAATTTTCAGAAAAAAAAGTTTTACCAGAATCCATTAAAAAATATAGTAAATACTAAATACCATTTGAAAAAATAAAGTTGATTTTGCTATCGGTACACCTGCATGTTTAATAATTTTGAAATTGTTATAAAAAAATGTCCTGTTATTTTATCTTGATAAAATGCAATATAATATATTTTGGTTTTTAAGATTCACCAATACAAACATTCTATATTAAAATGATTATTTAATACTTTAATTAATTCAATTTTTATATAAAATATAATACCTGAGCAGATTTATAAGCTAATTTTATTTCCACTTCGCTGCTTCTAGCACCAAGCCATAAAAATACCTGCTCCCCATTGTCAAGCACCATTATATCATCATCAGCTAAATCATCCTAAAATTAATCATGATTATATATTTTATTCAACTGTACAAATAAAATTAAATTAAAAATAGGAAAAGTAAATAATGTTTTGAAATCCTAAATATATTCCAGTAAAATACTTTTTTAGTGACTATAACAAGGGTGGCCAAATCACGGCTGGAATCATAAGACTTATGCAGCTTGCATCTTAAAAGTTTTACTAATATAATAATAGGTATTAATTCTTTTCCTGCTCTTCATATTATCTTTAATTATATTGTGCGGCTCACACCTCTTATTGTTGGCCACCCCTGAACTATAAGAATTAAATTAAGGGTGAACTGTAATACATGTAGATGAAAACAAATTTTATCTTCATACATTAAAAAAAAAAATTAGTTATACTGCCATTATATAAAAATTTTACACTTACCTGACAGAAATCTGAACATTTTTCTGATATAGTGAAATATCCTTTTTCATTAGAACATCGAAATAATCTTGTAAATTTCATATATTCAGCATCTTGCTCATAAGGCTTTTCACCGCCCAATGCTACCCAGAAAAAGTTATTGGGTTCTTCTCCTTCATTTATTATTTGTAAACTAGTCCATGCCTGATAGTTAAGGTAATTTAATAATTATTTTAATAATCATTAAATATTGATATTTGATATTAAATATTTGATATTTGTAATACTTGCATCATTAAACATATCATCAGCAATTTCTTCAGCTAATTTTATATCTTCTGGGTCAGTTTTGGATCCAACCCATAAATATACAATTCCATTAGAATCTTCTTGATCAAATTTTACTTTTAAAATATAACTATACATTTATAATAAAAAAAATCAGTTGAGATAATACTATTATATAATGTAAATTAAATTACCAAAATGCTGAATTTAAATTTCTTGCATCTGGTTTTATTTCAATAAGTCTTGAATAGAGTGCACTACCATTAGACCTTAAATGATAAAGTTGTACTGGTGGTGGTTTAACTTTTCTTTTACCAGAATGTATAACAAATTTTCTTTTAAAATGAGACAAAAATTTAATATTTTCTTGTTGTTGATGAGTACGAATTACTTCTAGCTTTTCGCCAAGCATAGCTTTAAATTGTTTCTCTAGGCTAAAACAATACAATTTTAATTTTAAAAAAAGAGTTTAAAATAAAATATTGAAATTACCTAAAAGTAAATGTCAGCCAACCCATATTTGACGCATCTCGTCCTTGCCAAAAATATACAACACATTGGAAATCTTCAGGCTGACCATCTGATATATTATCTTCATTTCCTTCTTCATCATCAACAGGTACCCAATAACGACACAAGAATACATAACAATCTTTGCTATAAAATTGTCCTAGTTCATCTTCAGGTAATCTCACAAATTTTTTCCCTTCCAAAACAAAAGACTCCATTTGGTCTAAATCATCATTCCAGTCTTGCATTAGTTGTAATGCTTCGTTAAACAACATTGGTGGTTGACGAGGAGTAAATAATGCTGCTAAATCATGCTTTTTAAAATAACATAAAACATTGTTATAAAGATATTAAAAATAGGAAATGTTATTAGTAACGATTACTTTAGTTTCTTGTTTCATAGCCCATTTAGTTAGGTCTGCACCAGTTTTTTGAACAGATTCTGCAGTCCGCGTAAAATCTACTGCAATAACTTCTTCCCACCCAACAAATCTTATTTTAAAGATTTGATGTTCATTTCCTTCTTGAATACGCATTGTTAATGCATAATCTGGACGTTCAATCATAGCAAATAATTCTTGAGAGAGCTTGACAGCAGCCGCTCTCACCAACCGTGTTGACTTTTTTCCAAACCTTTGGTTAAATATAACAAATAATTTTAAATTATATAGTTCAAAACATTTAAACAATTCAATCATGTTACCAAACGTATAAATCAGTAGATGAATCAAGAATATATACATTTTTGGAATTTAAAAGCGAATGCTCTAAAGTATTATGTAATATTTCAACTTGAGGCAGTTCCAAGTAGCCCATACCCAATTTAACTTGATATAAACGAGGACATGGTGGTTCAAAATTTTCATCCACATTAGCCTAATATAAAATAAAAATAAAAATAATAATACATTTTTACTAAAAAAATAAAAATACATAATACTAAACGATTTTAACACAACCTAAAAATTGTAAAATTACTACAAATACAATTTTATCCTAACTATGTTTTCATACTAAAACTTGAAAATATTATTTTATGAAACAAATATTACTTACTTGAATATCAATAGAAGAGTCAAATGTATCATCCATTTGTAACAAATCACGGAATTCTTTACTTTCTTCGCCAAATTCTTCAATAAATATCTCTGCACTATTTTTTCTTTCATTTTTGTTAATTTTTTCAGCCAATAATCTTTAAAAATGTACATTTACGCTTTGGATGTAACTTAATAATTTTCTATTTAAACCAATTTACCTCGCCTTTGATTTAAGTGTGTTCTTTGCTTTAGTACCTTGCCATAGAAAAATTGATAAACCAGCATCCAAAATAAATACATATCCAATGTCCAAGGATGTATAACATAATTTAACTGGTTCTAAATGAACAGAAGTTCCATGAGCATGTACTCTAAACATGCGTGTAAAATAAGTCTACAAATAAATATAGAAAAACACATCTATTATACATTTAAATAACTAATCAATTATAATAAGACAACATACAATATCTTCAACTGTATAAAATCCACTAGCAGTACGTCCTCCATCAATATAAACCAACGGTGAATCAAATAATGATAAAAACTCTTCTGATTCCTCACCTAATTCTTCACGTATAGTCCTACATTCAGCTCCCAAAAAGTTTCTTAAATTAACAGCATGTATAGCAGCACAAGCTCGTTTATCAAGCTATATGTAACAATTTCAAAAATGAATTCAATATTATAACTTATTTAAATATTTTAAAATTTACTAACAGAAGCGTTATCTCCAATCCAGAAAAAAATTTTCCAACATAAACTATCTGATGAAACATTAATAGTTGTGTGTAGAACAATATAACAATCTCCTCTATAAAGTTTTCCATAAGCTACTTCATCAACCAAGTTTGGCAAAAAATTTTCTATTTCCCAAACACTAAGGCCAGGGAGTCTACCAGTTCCATCTTCAAATAATTCACCGTAATCAACCGCAGGCTTTTCTAATCCTTCATCCCATCTTTTAGGTCTGAAATATTTTTATTAGAATGTATAATTTATTCCAAATAATAAAATATTATATTTATAATTACTTTAATGACTCTGCTTTTATACAATCATCAAAAGTTTCATTGTTTTTATCATTTGCTATGTCTTGCATACCCTATAAAGTAAAAACTATCAATCATACTTTACACCAAAAACGTGCATTGGAAACATCAAGTCAAAAATATTAATTTTTTTAAACATAAAATAATTCTAAGAAATTATCATTAAATAGGGTGCTCATAAGTTTCAATTTTACAAAATTAATACTATAATTTAAAACAATTAATAAATATTCAATGACTATTATTATCTAAGTCATAAAAAATAAATAATATATTCAAGTCAACCAATAATTTCGGTTAAATTTCAGTAAATAAAAAGATAATATATTCAAGTACTTTAAGAATTTTTGCTTGTTTTTCTTCTTCATGATCCCTTTTACTTCTCCGTAATCTTAATTTACGAGCAATTGGATCACGGCTAGAAGCTATACATGAAAAATCTTAAGTTATTTGGTAAATTTAATATTAAATGTTAATTATGTCAATTAAAAAAACCTACCTTGAGTTGGCTGTATAGAATTCGGAACTACAGCTCCAGCAAGTCTCAATTGGTTTTGTAGAGAAAAATCAATATTATAAAATTGCAATCCATCAGTTGCCATACTAGTAGGTTTTGGTGGCATTATTAAGTGTGGATTATTACTTAAATCAAGTACTTCTATATCTTTTAATAAGTGAATCGTATCAGGTAACGTAATTAGTTTATTAGAGCCAAGCAAGAGTTTTTTTAGGCTACCACATCTATAGCAAAAATATAAAATGATTATTTATATAATATAGCTATATTACTATTTTCCAGAAAAAAACAATAATTACTTACCTACATAAACCTTCTGGAATCATTTCTAATAAATTCCCACAAGCAGAAAAGACTTCCAATGCAGATAATTTACCAATTCCAGAAGGAATACCATCAAAATCAAGTTTATTGTAGTTTACATATAACCGTTTAAGTGATGATAGCTTACAAAGTGAAGCTGGTAAAGATGTCAATTCATTGTCGGAAAGTTGAAGAACTTCAAGTTCCTGCCAAACCTCTAAAAAGTAAATAATTTATAAAATAAATATACTTAAAAATTATGTTGAGAGATAGAATATAAAAGTATCAAAAAGATTTGTTGTATATTGGCGCCTGGCAGGAATATTCTTCAGGATAATTATTCTCAAATAATAAGGTTTGTTTTTAGATAATTGTTTTATTTCATTACCATGAGTTATTGAATTGAAAGTTTAAAATGAATTGATAAAATATGCTCATGCACAATACATTTTTAATACTCGAACTGGTACTTTTTGGTTACCGCGACTACCGACGATTGTCGGGTGTTGCAATTGGGTTATCTATGGGCTTAACTAGGATTGAATAGTTACAAGGGCTAGAGTCTTAGAAAATTCCTAGAAAATCATTAAATTAAATATTAAGTTCTTGTTGACATCATTTTATAGAAATATTATTATTATTATTATTATTTATTATAAATCAGTTCCTCTGCCAAACAATACATAAAAGTTATCGGTAGTCGCGATTACCAAAAAGTACCCTTAAACTTGATTTCTAAAATTTAATGATAATGATTAGCGGCATGTCGGTTAATGAACTTTAAAACAATTAAAAAAACATTCATACGCATTAAAAATGTTATACATGTTTATAGCGATTAATTCAAATCATTTAATAATTTTTCACACATAATTAAACTAACAACTACAATTGAATATATATATATTTAATATTAAGAAAAATATACCTAATGCCAATGAAAGCTCTATGATAAGATTTGATGACAGGTTTAATCTTTTTAAATTAGTCAAGGTATAAAGAGCATCTGGTACTTTTGGTAGTTGATTACAGCTCAAATCCAAGTCTGTTAGAGATGTCAACGTTTCAAGACTTGGAGGCATATTAGTTAAATTTCGATGAGTATTGCGCATATGTAGCGTTGTTAAATTTTTCATCGATGGTAATTGTCTAGAAAATAAATTATAAATATATGATTTGATACAAGTTCTTATCTTTGAAATTTGCAGTAGCTCCAAAAATGTATCATTAACAATATATTTACATATTATTTACTACAATATCATTTACACTCGCAGGAAATCCTAACCGCAGATTAAAAAGAAAGTGGTACCGTGACCTTTTACAAAACTTTAATGTCTAACGTCTCTAAAAAAAAAAAAATAATTATCATTAGCCAAGAGCCACTAATGGGTGGCTGCTTATTCACAGCATTCATGTTATTCTACTTTAACTTTTATCATATAAACTTATTGTGCTAAAAATAGTATAGACTGTTTATGTCAAATAAATATATATATGAATATTATACAATATTACACGACAAAAATTATCAAAATTAATTAATCAAATTGTTGAATAATTATTTACTCTGGATAGTATTATATTGTTAACAGAATTATTTTAAACCCAAATTCAGAATTTTAAGTGTATTAAAAGATTTTGAAGAATATTTTTATTTTAATATTTAATATTGATGTTTCCAATAACCAGGAAATTTGATTTGCTTATTATAAATAAAAATAATATTTTTAGAAAACAATTAAATTCACACAATAATTTTACGAGAAAAGTTAAAACAATTTTGTGGTTAATTAGAGAATTTTACAAATTTTATATTTTTAATGATACATTTTTAAAGGTTTTGTAACTTGAAATAGATATTTATATATATAGATAGTATGATTTATATTTACCTTAACTGAAAGTGATCTAATGGGTTATTATTTAACATTAATGTTTGCAAATTTGTTAATCTTCTCATTTGTGGAGGAAGTGTTTGTAGTTCATTATTGCTTAAATCTAATGACAATAAATCTGTCAAATGAACAAATAGTTGATTAGGAATGGAACTTATCCTAGAAAAAAAAAAAATTTAATAGAATTGTTAGCTATTACTCTATTCAAAGTAGGAACCAATTTTCCCTGGCGGTGGTCAGATGCTTTTACCACCAAGTTAACCAAAACCTTGATTCGGCATTCGGAACAAAGCAACGCCCATGTGCACAATTCGGTTGCAGTAGGTGTTTCTTATTTGGAGTAGAGTATATATTAACATAAAATTTACGCTTTTCATCAATTAATGTTGAAACAGCAAGTAAATGGTCCATCAAAAAATATCACAAGTTACACAGTTAAACGTTAGTTATAGTATTCAACTTCCAATGATGTATCTAAAAATTGTTTTCAGTCCTTCTCTTAACTACACACTCTCTCAAGATTAATTAACGATATTAATTAATGGAATAGATATATCAAAATTATCAAGTCCATAATTCATTTGAAATGTAACTGGTTCTAAAGTCCCAAAGTAACACCTAAAACCCACCAAAAAAAATTCGCACATTGCCCCATAGCCGATACTCAACGAACTAGTCTGGGTATATATTATTTAAAATAAATAAATATTACCTATTATGAGATAGATTCAGCACTAGTAGACTTGAAGATGATTCTAAACCATCTGGTATTCTAGTTAATCGGTTATGGCTTAAATCCAATGTTGTCAATTCGGTTGTAGTTTGATTGTTGCAAAAGAGTTCTTGAGGTATACCAGAACTTTTAAT
The DNA here is from genome assembly GCF_005508785.2 of Acyrthosiphon pisum. Lineage (NCBI taxonomy): Eukaryota > Metazoa > Arthropoda > Insecta > Hemiptera > Aphididae > Acyrthosiphon > Acyrthosiphon pisum. Next base: position 77,002,421 of record NC_042495.1, on the reverse strand, counting down.
GCAATTATGACGAGCAATTAATGACCTTAATGAACATAGTTCTGTAAGTTCTCCATACAATCTTTCAATATTATTATGTGCAATTGATAAATGCTCCTATAATAAATATAAATTAATTACTAAATATTACAATTTTTAGGCTATTTATAGATATTTTAAAATGTTTCCATTCAATTTATATCTAGGATTTGAAATTTAAAACAAAGTTTTTTATAGTGTCACTAAAAAATCTAATTATTATAAATTTATAACTAATTTAATCTAAATTTTATTTGATTTATGTTGATAATTTGGGTATTGTGCATTTATAAGTTATAAGTTTTATAATAAGTTCAAACTCTGACGAAAAATGTAATATTTAAACAAAAAATAACAATTTTAGTTCATTTTGTTGTAATAATAAAAAAACTAAATTTAGGGACTTAATACTTTTGGCAATTATGTGAACAGTTATTTTCTATAATCTATATGTATAAAAGAATTTGTCCTATCTAACTGACTGATTCATCACCGCCTAGCCAGAACAGCTGGAGCTATGAGTATGAAATTTGGTCAGTAATTTTGTTTTTTGATTTAAAGCCCTTTCAAAAGGATTTTTCAAAATTTGCATTTTAAAAATGTCCTTTTTAAAAAACTATTTTTATGTATACTCAGAAAAATATTCTGCCTTAAAATATGAAATTAAAACTGTATGTTGTCATTCAAAAAATAAAAAAAACTTAAAAAATATAATTATATTTTTAAGAACTAGAAATCATGTAAAATTATTTTTCAGACATTTATAATTTTTGAAATAATGAGTGTCCAATAATAAAAGAATCAACCGGTATTGAGCAACTACTGAAGCACCAAACAATTTAAAAAATATTGATATTAAATAATCTATTTTTATTGGAAAGTGTTACACACAATATTTGTGGTTGCGCTGTAGTATTTTCTATATAACAAAGTATAAAGTAAAAAAACATAAATAATATAGAAATACATACTAATTTTCCAAGTTTTCCAATTTCTTCTGGGATTTCATGTAATTTTACCCTGTTCAAGTTCAGCCATTGAACACTTGACATTGACATAACAGCAGAAGGAAATTTTGATGTCTAAAAAATAAGTTAATTTTGAATCCCAGTAATAAAACTAGTAGAATTAAGTATGAACTAAAATTATATTGGGGTGGGAAAATTATTTCTAATTCTCCACTACCTTTTGTACCATACTTGGCTACATACCTTTTATATTTATGCTAACAATAAATACTTATTTTATTGTTTCAGGGAGATACCCACGGACCCCCACCCACAAAAAAAGTGTGTGGCGCCCCTCTTAAATTATAGGTTTGGTGTCACTGAGTAAGATTTTATAGAAAAACTGTTTTGTCAAATGTTTTACAATTATTGAACATAGTTAAAATCCTATATTTACGCTCAAAGACAACATAATATGATTAAAATAATATTTTTTCCTCATATACACATTTTTTTATAAATCTCTCCAATAAACCAGTGTATAAATCTCAAATAAAATTAAAAACGAGTGTGAAGTTAGCAATTGTAAATATCATAGGGATACCTACACAAAATTAATATATTATTTCCCATTTTAATAATAGTTACCACAGTAAAAACTAGCTACACTGTATTTATGAATAATGCAAAAAAACAATAGAATAATATACTTACTTTAAAATCATTGTTACTGAAATCTATACCTCGTACAAAAGGCAATACACCAGTATTGGCCATTATGAGATTAAACAATGTTGTTGGTAAGATATACAGTCATACAAAACCGTATTAAATGTTTTACATAAATTTACTTCACATAATTAATATATTTATTTCTAATACAAAAAATTTGCTATTTGATTAGTCACCGATCAACAAACTAAAATGTTGAATAAACTGTAATACTACAATACTTAGATTAAGTTTGTTGTGGTGTGAATAATAATAAAATAATAAAATAGTTTAATTATGCATTCCATTATCATTTTAGTATTTTCAAAAATGAATTACATTTTATGAAGTATTAATAACAAATTGTTGTATTGAAAACACTACTTACAACACAATACACTCAACTACTCATCAATATTTATTAGCATAGAAAATTGTCATTACTCATTACTCAACAACTTAACGCTGTGTTAAACATCTATTATTATTTACTTTTTTATTATTATTATTACTATGTCCCGATTTTTACCTGTTATCATGGATTGATTGCAAGTTTTGATAATGCATAAATATAATATAGGTAATATGAGAACGAGAGGATGCATGATATGGCTACACTGGCGTATTACCTTTTCAAGGTCATATATTTCTTTCCCATAAGATCTAAACGCCTTTGTAGACCATTGAAAACAATAAATTAATAATACATAAATATATTACACATTATATGGTCCGCGTTCTGCAATGTATGTATATGAGCTGTGGTGGGGATAGGTGAAGGTGGTAGTAATGTGTTGCGCAGGTGCACAACATGGGTTGCAAAAAAAACGTAACTATGTTATAAACAATAAAGACGGTAGTAGGTACTAAAGTTTAGTATAGTATAGTTTACTATAGTTTTATATATTTTATATAACATAGTAAACCATAACTGTAACGTCTGTAACAGACAACAGTAAATAGTACTCCGAAGACCGATAGCGGACGGACCATAATATTATTGCCTAAAGGTGTTCTTTTTACTAAAGATAATAATTATTATAATATAATATATACTTAGGTGTTTATACAGTAAACACTACGGTATACACATTTACAGAGAATAGAGTATGAGTCATCTCAGTCCTCAGACCACCTCGACCGACTCACCGTTAAGTGCCGTGTACACGGTACACCCGTACGGCCGTACTGCACTACTGCGGCGGCTTACAAGCTATTTCCTGCCACTTTCCCCTTGATTCTTCTTCCCTCTTCGATTTTTGTACCGCGACCCAATACCCATACACATTGATCCTTGCGCATACATGACGATTGACGGTTCAAACACGTAAAATCTTAAATGGCAAAATGAATGTTTATGATTGTTGACAATACATGACATATAATGTGTCCTTAGTACTAAATGATATTATGTATGTCGTATGTAAATGTATTTTTACAGTCATCGCGGAAATGTCATAAATTACCTATTGCGATTGCGTCGGGCATGAATTTGAATGTTCAGTGATTACATTAATTAACAAATTAGTAATATTATAATAATAGAAAAAAAACATCGTGTATTGTCTATGGTCTATATCGTTATATATTATGGTTCGATGATGATGCGCTGTACTCTCGTACAAAATAATTAACAAATTGATAAATACACTATACATTCATCAAATATATTATACGAAGTGAGTATTTTTAGTTTCATAACATTGTATGTACATATTGATTAAAAAGATTACTGTTTAATTGTGACTTTATAAAATTAATAAAAACTCATCACGTTTACATGTTTAAAAAACATGCAACATTACACAATACCTAATTACTTAAACTACCCTGTCATTTTTTTTATCGATTACTATATAGTATTAATGCTTCAGAATTGATGAATAAATTAACAAGGTACCTATTGAATTATAAAAGAATTACATAAAAAAATATTTTTATTTTTTTAGATCATTCACTCAACTGAGTTAAATATGGATTTGGTTAAAAATGGCATTTTATTATGCAAAAATTCAGTTAATAATTTATTTGGGCAATCTGAACCTTGGCAAGTTGCTTCTATCTCAGCATCCAGTGTGTTGACATCTATTTGGCTATGGAATTTTTTATTTCAAGATGAAAGCAAGTTTTTTTTTATTGTAAATTAGACAATCAAAATAAAAATTTTACTAAAAGTTGTAAAACAATAGCTAACCTAGAATATCCAGAAATTGTGTAACAAAAATAATTTTCACGCAAAATTCTCACATTTTATCGATTATTTTACTAACTTAGACTTTAAAGCTCTTAACCAAAAGAAAATTCATTGTTCATAAATATGTATAAATTAAATACCTACCCAATAAAATTAACACTTTCGCCAAATGGCGTCATTCCCCTTGTTATTAAATGCACTATAATTTAATCAGCGTTACAATTAAATTTTTTGTTTTTTGTCAGTGTCTTCTATAAGCATTTTTTCATAAACAAGTGCAAACCGTACAATTTTCATTTTTCATTTTTTAAGAATTTTTTTTCTGATTTTTTCAGCATCACGCTGAAGTACACACAAATATTATCCTCAGTAAACGTGTTAACTATTAACCATTAGACTTATAAAGATTAAGTGTAAAACATATAATTTATTTAAATATTAAAAAAAAACCTGAACTATTGTTGTTGTCACTTAACTCAAAAACAAAACAAATAGGTATAATAATTTTTTAATATTAGAATTTGTTATTTTTATTTATTTAATAAGAAAGAATCTAATAATACATACAAATTAGATTGTATAAATTGTATGTTCTGGATCCCTAGACGATATCAACAATTGTACAGAATGTTTCCAGTGGGTTGTGGGAATTTTTTTTATATTATTCTTATTCTATTTCCTATTGTAGTAATGTTTGCCTATATCCGGTATCAAATCTTATATTTTAAATATTATATCTTATCTTTATTTTGTATTTTCTGCTGTAGTGATTTATTTATTTATTGAACAACGGGTAAACACTCTTTTAGTAAATATATAAAATATAACACATGCTATTAAATATTAATGTAAATTAAAAGGAATAGAAATATAGTAAAAAAAAAATACTAGGAGTAGTGGTATTTGCTGGATTTTTTTTTTTTGTTGGTTTAAAGTGAGATTTCGGCGGGTAATTTATTCACTTCATTTGAAATTCAATTTACAATATAATGAAACGTAATGCTGGTGTCTTTTTAGATTCATGCATACTGTTAGATTTTGAGTTAGGGACAATCAGGAATTTAAAATTTGTTGTTATGTAATATTATGCAGGTACAATATAATATAATAAATGTGAGGAGATTTGGTAAATATAATCATTATTTTGTATTATAGTATGGAATTTTTAATACCAAGCAATAACGTACATTTTTACTGAATTTCTTTGTTTATTTACCTATTTACTCTTCGTGGTAGAAAACATTTTCTAAAATACTCTAAAAATATTCAAGCTGTATTTAATATTGTATAAGTGGTTATCTAATTATTCAATGCCACGTATGTGACAAAAATACTTCTAATATTTTGATATAATCTGGTTACAATACATTTACCCACTCATTAAATAATCATTACTAATTTCTGGTTACATTAATAGGTTTGTATAACAGATTAAAAAAATTTACGTTTACTCAAATTAAAAAAATACCAAAATTCAAAAAACAAGTTGAAGAAGAAACTAAGAAAATTTCAGACTTATTTGAAAATGAAGTAATCGAAAATACAAAGAGTGAAAAATATGTTGTTGAACTCCCATCACAAGGAATTTCTCGAGATGAATTAATTAAAACTGTAAATAGGTATTTAAATCTTGGTAAGATATAGTATTTTTAGTAAAATAACATACATTATTTCCAAAATTTACCTTTTTTAGGTAAATACAATTGGAAAGAGGGGTTTATTTCTGGTGCTATATATTATTATGACGAAGAATTAATTAAGTTACTCACTGAAGTATATGGACTTGCTTCATACACAAATCCTTTACACTCAGATATATTTCCAGGAATTTGTAAGATGGAAGCAGAAGTTGTACGTTTAGTTGTAAATCTATTTCATGGGGATTCAAATAGTTGTGGAACAGTAAGTTATTACAAAAAGAAACAAAATATAGTAATTAATAACTCTTTTTTTTTAAGATGACAAGTGGTGGAACAGAGTCAATTGTAATGGCATGTAAAGCTTATAGAGATTTTGGAAGAAATGAATGTGGTATTAAAAAAGGTGAAATAATAGTTCCACGATCAGCACACCCTGCATTTGATAAAGCTGCTTCTTATTTTGGTATCAAAATTATACACATTAGTTTACATCCTGATACTTATACAGTAAATTTAAAGAAAATGGAAAATGCAATAACTAAGAATACATTACTGGTGAGCTAATTATGTTTTGTTAGATATTTTCAAAATAGAAATATTAAAAATGCTAACATAGAAATTTAAAAGAATGTGAATGAAGGTTTCTTAACTTTACTGACTTATGAGTAAGTGCAGTGGCGTTGCCAGAAGGGTGGCTAGCCCCCTCCACCATTGACCGTGTTGACCTCAGAGTTTTATTAAAATAAATAAAAAAATAAAGTGTAAATAAAAGATATATTGTATTTGTATACTGTATTTGTATAACTGATTAGGTGAAGCTACTAAATAAATATAGCATTTAGAGTTTTGATTTATAATAAACCTAGGAACATTAATGGATTATACTGTTACTGTATAGTATAGTCTGTTTGAAATAAGAGGCAACCAGGGCGGGTGTCAGATAATAACTTTTTGTCTCCCCTTACTATCTGTACATCTGCCATGTCCCTGAACAAATGTTGGCCATCCGATTTAATTCTCAAAAAGAATACAGTAAAAAAAAATGAAGAATTGCCTAGGCATGTTGAATAATTGAGCAGTGTCTGCTTATATTTTACTAAACAATAATCATACTCAGAAAATGATTTTAATTTCTAACCTTTGTTCATTATAAAAATTCTGAGTACAATTTTTTAAAATGTTGTATATTGTGATCAAATTAAATTTGTGTTCAAATCTTAAATCATAAATTCTTACATTTTACTTTCTTATTCATATTATCTATGAAGTATATAATGTTTATTTTATATCATACTCGTAACTCATGAAATTAATAGATTTCTGTATGAAATAGAGTTCAAAATCAAAAAATAGAGATATATTTTACTATAGTTTAATACACAAATTATTGTAATAAAATTGTATCACTTCAAAGTTAAAATTAATAAATTGAAAGAACACATTAAGACATTTTAATTTAATAGGTATTTCAATGTATAATATTTACATACAATAAAGTTTTTCAATAAATTATAAGATTTAAAATATTTGGTAGATCACCTTATTAAAACTAACAAGTGTGCAATTATTTTTAATAAATATAATATTTAGCACAAACATTTTTTAAATAGATTGTGATTGAATATGCTTTTTGAATATTTTAAATTTTAACTAAATGTTTTATTCCATAATATTTATATAAAAGTAATAAACATAAAATATATTATTATTAATTGTACATACCTAACTTTATACTTTACTTACAGTTAGTTGGATCATTTCCTAATTTTCCATATGGAACATCAGATGATATAGAAGCAATATCAGCTTTGGGTCTTAAATATAATATTCCAGTCCACGTTGATTGTTGTTTAGGTGGTTTCATAGCAGCATTTATGCCACAAGCTGGTTTTCCATTACCTCCTTTTGATTTTAATTTGCCAGGCGTTACAAGTATATCTGCTGATACACATAAGGTATTTTTTTAAAGTTATAATTATCTATTTTAATATCAAAATAATGTTGTACTAAATAAAATTATTTTAAATTGCATCATCTTAAATCACACATTAGTATGGATATGCGCCTAAAGGTTCATCAGTTATATTGTATTCTGATAAAAAATATAGACATAACCAATATTACGTATGCACTGAATGGCCTGGTGGGCATTATGGTTCACCAACTGTTAGCGGATCAAGGTCTGGGGGTAATTATATTTATCTACATAAAAAACATTTTTGAAATATGTGAATAATTTTATTTCTAAATTATTTATAATAGTATAATTTATTAGGTATAATTGCTGCATGCTGGGCCACATTAATGTATTTTGGTATGAATGGCTATATTACTTCAACAAAGGAAGTCATGGACACTAAAATATTTATTGAAGAACAGTAAGTTAAAAATTAATAATACCTATGTAACTAATTTATGTAATTATTCAATATTTAAACCAATTCTATGGACAATCAATTTTTAGAATCATTTGATTATTGATATGTGATATGTACCTTTTATAGTAGAATGTTTTCTTCTTATTGTATTTATTACCTAATGATTTTAGACTATTACTATGCCATATTGTCATCCACAAAATTATTGCATTTGCACAAACATTTAATTTACTTTTAAAGTTTTATTCCTCTTATATTTTCATATTCATTTTAATGTTTCAGAAGCAAAAATGAAATAATATGTTTTTTTCATATAACTTAAAAATAATTGGTCAACATCTAGTATTTTCATGCAAATTCAAACTTTGAATTGAGATTAAATTATAATATTTGTTATGATTAATTTAATTTGATCAAATATGTATAAATTGAGTTTACAACTTGAAATTTTATAATATTTTTGATTTTACTTTATTAAAAATTAATTATAATATAATGATTATTTTAATTTAAATTTATAACTGATTACGTGCCTTCAAACTTTTAAAGATTTAACGATCAGCCACAAGGTCATTCTTATTCATATTAAAAATAATTATGTAATTATAAATTAGAACAGGCGTAGCCAACCAGTTGATCACAATCAACTGGTCGATCCAGTGGCGTGGCGAAGGGGGTCTAGAGGAGCGGCTGCTCCTCCAAAATTTGGGTGAGTGGGTGGGTATTGGGTAATGGGTATTCATTTTTAGCATACATATTTTGTACAGAATATACTATAGAATTAATGAAGTACTAATGTAAACAAAGGGTGGCAAATGGGTACCGCTCTGCTGTTCATTAGATGTCAAATGGGTCATTGTAATGGATGTGTTAATTGTTAATTCAATGATATAAAATCTTTGTACACCAAAATCAAAATTGAACGAAGACGGTCTGCCTATATTACTATAAGTATATTTTATAATATTGCTATTAAAGTCATTTATACTAACAGTATGTTAAATTTACTTTGTCGAAAACATTTAATTTGTTGTACTTTAAAAGTTTTATGTACCTACCCACAAATAATATTTTTAAATTACAAAAAAATAACTAAAAACATTATTTTTCGTTTAGGTATATATCTAATTTTATTCTAATTTGAACTTAAAATGTGTGAATATATTTTTAGAGATTTGGGTTACAATATAAATTATTTATGAAAAACTATGTTTTAATTTTTCAATCATTAGATAATTAAAGAATGTATCATTTGCAATTTTCAGTCATTTTCTTTTCATCACTTGTATTTTAAAATGTTTTATTCATTTCTAACTGAAAAGTATATTTATTTATATTATAACTTTCGAGACTGATGAATTTCGTCAAAATTCTAACTTCAGACAGTCGTAAATAATTATTGAGGACTTACGCTCAACTTTTTTTTAACTTCATTATTAACAACTTTTTGAACTGCCCCTATTACATTTTCAAGTTTATTGCCCAACCAAAAATTTTTTACTGACAGCAATTAAAAATCAATTATCTAGGTATACAGCTATCGATAGTTCAAAAAGAATCAAAATATTTTGCCAATATTCGGTAAGAATACCGAATGTACCTATGTATACGGTTATTATTTCATTATAAATCGATTTTGATGAAAATTGGCTTTGTGTAAAAATTCTCATTTTAGATTCTGAGTGGAGCGATAAATGTATATTAATTTTATAATGATGTGTTTTTTTATTTATTTTAAAACTGTCATCACCTTTTAGGACAGTAAAAATGCTTAGATTTTCTTTAATAGTATCTTTTCTGATAAGAAAATGAATACTTTAAAGGAGTCTAAATTCTAAAAAATCCTAATAGTGTTTGAAAGCGCAAGAAAAATTACGAAAAAACGGGAATTTTTACGCAAAAATGGTTTTCGACAAAATCGATTTTAGCTTTTGGTATAACTCTAAAACAAATGACCGTAGATGCAATTTTCACTGGTAGTTTATATTAGCATTTTATATACACAATAAAATTTTAAAAAAATATTAATTTTGTTTTGAACTATTAACGGACATTTTCAGTTTCCAATTTTTTTTAGTTTTATTTTTTCTATGAATGTCAATAAAATTTTATTTGTTGGGTAAAAAAACTTAAAAATTTCATACAAGGCTCTTAATTTATTGTTACAGTGGAATTTATAAAATATTAAAAATCCATATAGTTAAAATATTTTTCCATAAGTATTTAAAGTTTGGATTTTAACAAAAAGCGTATAACTCAATGTGTAAATTATTTTGAGATAAAAATTCCTAAAAATTTTTCTTTTTAAGTCTAAGATTTTCAAATGTAATTCAAGATTCCTTATATGGGTTAGGTTAGGTTAGGTAATTCAAAAACGAATGACCATACATTTTTGAAGTGTATATCAAATATGTTTATTTGTTTATTTTATCAATTCCTACACTTGATAAAATTTTCAAAATATTGTAACGTGTTTTGAGCTGTATACGGGCAATTTAAAAATTGTTTTCTAAACATTTTAACAAAAATTGTATTTGTTAGGCCAAAAAGCATCAAAGTTTATTACAAAGCTTCTGATATATTGCTTCAATAACAGTGTAAAAATACAAAAGCACAATTTTTTTTATATGTATTTAAATTTTAAATTTCAATTTTTGACAATATTTATCAAATTTAATATTTGAAAATGATTTTGTAATTAAAAAAGTATGTAACCTACTGTACGGCAGAGCGATATCCACTTACCCACCTTATTTTTTTTAGTTTTTACCACGTTTTTGTAAATAACTAAAATTTTTTGTTTCTACCCTCCCCCCCCCCCACAAAAAAAAAAAAAAAATACTAGATTAATTTTCCTATCAGAAAAAAGATGCTGAAGTAGAAAATCGACCACCAACATTGTTTTGCTCTGATCAGAATCTTAAAAAATAACTTAAATAAGAAAATAATAAACTATAGAAGTTATGTACAATGTATGTTATTAACGTTTTAAGAATGTACTGTCATACATAAATGTACCTATACATAAATGTTAAATAATAAACATAGTTTAATTTAACGCAATTTTTTTTTCATAAAATATTAGGTGGGTGGGTGGGTGGTTAGAATAAAATCTTTGCTCCTTGTGCGAAAATAGCTCGCCTCGCCACTGGGTCGATCTTTAGAGGACTATTGTTCGATTGTTTTAAAAATTGATTGTACCAATATCTGTTGATCCCGTGCGTAATCTAAAACACACTTTTACGCTTTATATATAAAGTACCTAAATTATTTATTAGCGAAGAAAAACATATAATTTGTTATTATGCTGCATGTAATAATAATAATATAAATAGTGATCGACCACAAGATACTTAAATTTTTAATGTAGCTAAGTTGTTGGATACGGATAGCAACACTTGATTTAGAATAATTTAATGAGTTTTAAACTTGTATAATGTATAGAAATAAGTGGCTAAAAATATTAATTATTTTTTTATCTATAGATTACGTAGTATGAAAGGTATTTTTATCTTTGGAAAGCCTACTACGTCTGTGATAGCAATAGGTTCTGATGATTTTAATATTTATCGACTATCTGATGCATTAAATTCAAGAGGTTGGAATTTAAATACTTTACAATTTCCAATTGGGTAAGGTTAATTAATCACAATAAATCATATAATTTCAATAAACATTAGTTTAAAACATGTTTATAATATAGTATGGTAATTTTTTTGAGGTTACACTAAATTTCTTGGCTAGATTACGTTGGATTTAATTTTGATTTCATTGCCAAAGTTTATACTAACCTAAATAAACATTAGTTGGAACAATTCAAACTTTTAAGTCTTTCAGAATCCTAGCTTGTTAAATAATTTGCAATTCAATCCAATGTAATCCAACCAAAAAATGATTATACTGTATAATGGTCTGCTTAATTATTTATAGGATTCATATTTGCATTACACATTTACATACGAAACCCGGTGTAGCCTCATTATTTATCGAAGATTTAAGACAAGAACTAATTGAAATATTAAAAACTCCTAATGTTGAACTCACTGGAAAAGTAAATAAGAAGTTATTTAACCAAATAAGAGTTTTTTTTTTAATATTGAGTATTGTGGTTTATAGATGGCTATGTATGGAATGTCCGCCACATTACCAGATAGAACTATAGTTGGTGACATCACAAGATATTTTATAGATGCTATGTATTATACTCCAAAATAATACATTTTATATGTTGGTATAAGTATAGTTAATTATTTCTGTAATTAAATATTATCTGCAATAATTAGAATTAAATATATCGAACTTAATTTGTAAAATACGAATTTATTAAAATTTATATTTTTTGGCATTAAAAACTAATTGACTAAAAAAATATATATTTTATATGTGTTTGCTGATACATCTAATCATCTAATACATCTAATATATAGCTACCAATTATTTATTACATGTTGACAGTCATACAATATTTAAATTTTTATGCAAGTAGGTATATGTGTATATGATTTATAATATAAAAATGGTCAAGTATCGCAGAATAATTGGGACATCGTAAAAATGCCAATATACAATTAATACTCTTAATATTCTTAACTTTTTTGATAATAGGTTAATTCACTCTAATATTAATGCAATAACAACTAAACTACACAAGATTGGTTAAGTGCAAATTTGGTATGTTGGTTAGAGAGAGAAACAAATAGTGAACCTTCATTGAAAACATTGAATTTGAATATCTTATTATGTTTATGTAACATAATAGTGCAGTTTAAAAGTTTCAAGCCCACATGAATAATATTTACAAATTAGGTACAACAAAATAAATAAAATCATTATTCTTTGTTAGAATATCTAATTCAGTCCAATATTAAATCTAGAATATCTATGTATAAAATTGTAGCATTATATTTTTTAGATTTTTTTGGTTCCAATATGATCTACTTACGAGTAACCTTGTATTAAAATTTCATACCTAAGAGGCAATAGTTAAAAAAACTGAATATTTTATAAATGTTTAACCAGGTAGAAATAATTTGCATATGTTTATGATTCTGACATTTTTTGTCAACATTTGAAGTTCAAATGCTAATAAAAATCATGCCTACTTTAATATTTTTGAAGAATCTTCTATTACATTTTTAAGTATTTATTTAGTGAAAAATCATTTATTGACAATACCTAATTGAAAAAAATATCGAAAAATTTCTTGTTTCTAAAAATAGCTCAAAAAGTGTCAAAATAGTTATTAAAAGTTATTGTGTGATTATAAAAACATTTGATGAAAATTTAAAGTGCTTATGGTTATTAGTTTTTATATTTCTACTAAAGTAGAAAATTGAATCATTTTTATTGCCTCAAAACACACATTGTAAAATACTAAAATCAATGCTTCATTGCTCCGCTTGGAATCTAAAATCGTAAAAAATAAACTCATTGACTTAAATAAATGTTTTTACCACCAACATTTTCTAAAAATTAAATTGCAAATTGGCTATTTTGAATTCTTGCGAGATCTATAATCATTTATTTTCAGTATTAAAAAAAAAAATGGTGGGCAAGTGAGTGTCACTCATACTGTACAATAGTGGGTGACAGTGTAATGGATTGTGTTAAATTTGAATTCAATGATATAATATCATTGGATACGAAAAGTGATTCTGAGCGAAGACTGTCAGTCGGCTAATGATTTATAAGTATATTTGATGATATTATTATAACAAGTAAAAATAATATTATGGTGTTAAGAAATTGTTATTAACCAAAATCTATTTTGTCAAAATTCATTTTACAAAATCTATTTACATAAAAATTTGCATTTATGCGATTTTGGAAATTTCTGGGAATTAATTATTTTTAAACTGCTATTGTAACAATGTACGAGGAGACTCGTATTACATTTTCAAATTTTTGACTGTGCAATATTTAATTTTTTTTGTGTAATTTTGAAAAAAACTAACATAAATCGAAAATATCTTATGCCTGCCTATTGTATAGATCAAAATATTAGGCTAATTATTTTGGAAGTTTTATAGTGTATGAAAAATGGTAATAAAAACATTCATTGAAAATTTAATGTAGTATTTATAGAGTTTTTGTGTGTGGTAATTTATAGAGTTTCAGCTAAAACCAAAATCAATAAGATTTAAAACCGTTTTAAGTTCAAAAATATTAAAGATAAATAGTCACGATGATTTTCTTAATATACTTAAATTTTTAATGTTGACAAAATTCATCAATATTTCGCAAAATGTTCAAACTATTTTTCAGTTAAAAGTTTTTCCTTACATAGCTTACATTAAACACATTTTAATAGAAGACTTACCACATATTTTTCTACCTCAAAAAAAAAAAAGTTTACTGAAAAGTAAAAATAATTTTATGAACGATTGAATTGAAAAAGTTTACTATATTTTCATCAGTAAATTAACAAATTTGCATCTATCAGTTTTATGTACCTAGCATGATATTTTATTGAAAACGAATAATGCTAGATAGGTACTTTCACTAATTATTAAAGCCACTATTTATAGCCATGAGAAATTTTTAAAATGTTGTCAAAAAATTTTCCATAGAAGATTTCGCATAAGTTTTTCTACTAACAAAAAAAAAGGTTACTTAAACGGAACCATTCATTTTTTAGAGTGTTTGATGTTATATAATAATATATGATATTTGATAGTCAGTGGTGAATTATCGAAATCCCATTAATCAATTTTTATTGTATTTCTAAAACGAATAAACGTAGACTCTTTTAGTCTTTTGAAACGTTCCACCAAATATTTATATTAGTATTTTCCTTACATCGTAACATTTTCTAACAATCTCTTTATGAGCAATTTATAGCAATGAGAATATTTTCAAAAGTTTTATTTTTTCATTGCTCACTATATATATTTTAATAGGTTTCCAACAAGTTTTACTCATAGATTTATACGACAACTAGATAGTCGAGAGTTGTGACCATAGACATATTAATAAATATTAATAATTTATTAATATGTCTATGGTTGTGACCGATGTTGAAGTCGGCCGCCATTTATAAAGCAGGCAATGTTTACATTTATTTATATACATATATATTTATCATTATGTATACTGTGATAACATTCTTTGTTTACAAAAGAATGCCTGCTTTGTAAATTGCGGCTGACTTTGATTATAAGAAGGAGACGGTTATCTAGTTGTTGTATATATCTATAGATTTACTACTTCTATCAAAAAGAAAAAGTACACCTGAAAGTTACGCTATTTATAGCCATGAGTTATTTTTGATATTAATTTTTTTTAACTATTAAATGTAATTATTTATATACAAGTATGTTTGGCTGACACTCCGCTTCCGTTCAGAATCGTTTTTCGTATACAATGGTTTATCATTGAATTCAAATATAACACATCCATTACAATGACATGCTTGACAACTACTGAATAGCGTTACTCATTTGGCGAGTTTGTAATTTGCACCAAATTAAAGATAGGTATGTAATTTGCACCACTAGGTTTCCATATCCAAATACAAATTTAGCTTAGTTTTTATTTATGAACTAATTGAGCTTATACACATAATTTTTGTAAGTTTATGTAACTAATTATATGTAAAATTACTTTAATTGGTTAACTTTTTTAGATTCTGAGTGGATCGATGAATGTATTGATTTTACGTGTATTTTTTTAATTTTATTTTTGTGTCTGCGTACACGATAAGTAGTCGAAATAATTCTTCGATTTTCAACTTCAGTATCTTGTTTGATTGGAATGTGAATATTGCTGGTGAATATTGTTGATGCATTGGGGAGGTCAAAATATAAAATTCCCAGTAATTTTCAAAAGTGACGTGAAAAACAAAAGAAAAATTAAGGAAAAACGGGAATTTTTACGCAAAAATTGATTTTGGATTTTGGTGTAAATCTAAAACAATAATTACCGTAATACATAAAATTTCCAATGGTTGTTAATGTTTCCATTTTCTATACATGATAAAATTTTCAAAATATTTTGATTTGTTTTAAACTATTTAGGGACATTTTTAGTTTCCAATTTTATTAGTTTTTTTTTCTATGAATGTCAATAAAACTTTATTTGTTGAGTAAAAATGCTTGAAAATTTAATACAAGACTTCAAGATTTTTTGGTAACAGAATTAATTACTTACGTGGAATCTTGTTTTAAATTTTCAATTCTTAGATACAAAAATTGAACATTTTATAAATTTTTAACTACAAAATAATTTTTCAAATTAAAATTTAATAAATTTTGTCAAAATTTGATCTTTAAATGCTTATAAAAAAAAATTGTGCCTATGTATTTTTAATGTTTTTCAACTGTTATTGTAACAATATATCAGGAGCTTTGTATTACATTTTTACACTTTTTGGCCCAACAGATAAAACATTATTGATATTTATAGAAAAAAAAACTAAAAAAATTTAAAACTGACCATGTCCGTAAACAGCTCAAAAAGAGTCAAATTATTTTCAAAATTTTATTGTATATAGAAAATGCTAATATAAGCATTCAGTGAAATTTTCAAGTTTCTACAGTCACTAGTTTTTTAATTACAACAAAATAAGAAAATCATTACGTAAGAAATCGAGTGTATATCCAATGTTGTAAAAATTTGAATTTCAAACGATCATAAAAATTTAATTTGACTTTCTTATAGATATTTTTTGTTTGATAAAGGTAGATAATCTTATAAGGAATCTTGTATTACATTTTAAAATCTTAGATTTAAAAAGAAACATTAGACGCTAGTAATGCCCGCGTTGCCACTCGCTCGCTGCGCTGCGCTCAGACAAAAAAATCGAAAATATCCCTCGACTTGTAAGTTGCAACACCACCTTAAGTTGGTCATAGGCACAGTCCACAGGGTAACCACCGTGGCACCGTCTATCCACTCTTATCATTTTCCCTACTCTTTATAATAATATACTAACTTTGAAACCATGACAAAAATCTATTTGGTCATGTTTGAAACTATGCCGGAGCGTCAATTCTGACTTCACCATCAGTTTCAAAAAGAAAAGTTGCAAAAAAATGGTGTCCCATAAAGGGTTTCCTCTTTTTTTTTGTACCCTATTTATTTATCAACATTTATCAATTATGGTAATTAAATAGTGATTTAATGTTTAATGAATACCTTCTATATTCTGTGGTTCTATGTCTATACTAGATCCATGATTTAGAGAAGATATCTTCTCTACATTGTTACTAGATCTAAAGATCCAAATACATCAATTTTATATTTTTATGAAACTATTTTTAAGGATTTTTGTTCGAAGATATACTCGAAGTAGGTACATCAACATTTTTAAAAAAATGTTCCAACGAATAATTTGCAGTAAATAAAAATGATGGGAGGGGGGGGGGGGTTAGTTCTCATGGGGGAAACAAAAGTTTGTCACCACTGGACACTCCAGTAGTACAAAAATTCAGAATAATTTGAAAATATGGTCTTTAATTAATCAACATCTGTACGCGGTTCACCAAATTATAATAGTATATAAAAATTCCAAAAGTCAGAATTTGAATAAATTCATTATTAAATTAAAAATAGGGTTGAACACTGAACATGCTTGGCGGGCAACATTCCAATATTTTTTATAATATTATTGAATATTGATGCGATTTTTTATCAATTCGCTTATCACTTCGATTTTCTTTACTTAAATCACTATTCATATCTACACTAAATGACGCCATATTGTTTTATATCACGAAATACAACAAACATTAAATGGGTATAGGTGAAAAATATCGTTTTCTTGAAATTAAATTCTTTTACTTAAATAATAAAAGTTAAATAGTGAATACATATTTTGCATAAAACGTTCAAGTTTTTTCTCAAGTGATAAAGCATTTGAAATTATTGTGTTGTGGAATATAATATTCTTACATGTCATTTACCATCTGGAACAGGTATGTTATTACTTATTAATATTAAATGATAATAAGTTCATTAGTTTAAGATTATATTTTATTCCATAAAAAATTTATTTTATTTTAACAATTTTCATAAAGTTAGTAGTTAAAATCGTTTTGTACAATCTCCACCAACTGTTTTACTTAATCTAGTATACATATGAATAATACTTTTCTAGTATGTTAGCACCCATTTTAATAGTTTTATTATTTTCAACGACACAGGTAATTTTAATAAATACTCTTTGTTCTACACTTTGACTTAACACGTTGACGAACAGTCATCAGTCATAAATAATTACTTAAATAGTCAATAGCAGTATTATTAATAAGTGATGCCTAGGGACATTTTAATTATGTGCTGCTATATTGGTACTCAAAAAAATGACCAATGTGGACACTGCTGCTATTGTAGTGGTATTGTACGAAAAATTATACCTATGGTCCCCAAACCACAACAAAGTGACATTGGGCACTGACAAAAATGTCTGTTAGGCTGGAGCGTAATCCATTCTAAGGAGTAAAAACTAGGCATTTTATATTTCAAGTTACATAGATCTTGTGAATGTGTTAAAAGTAAATGAATATTAGTATGTGTAATTCGTAGTACTGATCACGTTGTATAAGGGCATCATAGTGACCGGATATGTATGTCTGTTGTAATTTTACATACGCGCATGCACGTGTCACCACATATTACTTTACAAAATTCTTCTTCTCAGCTTACCAGTCCGTTTAGGACCATTGCTGCCTTCAAGAGGTCTCGCCTTCTATCTCTATTGTACGTCAGCTCAAAAGTTACATTTTGGCCTATCTCTTTCAGGTCTCTGGTTATCAAATCTATCCACCTCGGTTCTTGGTCTTTCTAAAATTACAAATTTTTTTATTTTTAAAATACTGCTGGTGACTTCAATCACTACGCACAGTAGAATGTTCGGATTTAATTTTTGATAACAGATTTGAATTCTCCTCTAAATTTACTATGCTTTAACTGTCGTACATTTTTCATATTCTATATCAATGTATTTAAATTTGAATTATGAATATGATATATTTTTACTCATTTTATTAGTAAATTTCTAAGTAAAAAAAATAAAAATCAGAAAAATTAAGTTGTCAAAGCATAGATAATTCAATGACAAATTCATATCTTCTTTCAAAATTAATATCAGAACGTTATATTGGGCGTAATATTATTTCGACCGAAAATGAATCACGCTCCAGCCCCCTTAAAATAATTATGTTATAAATAGATATATTATTTTCAAATGTTAAATATATCATTATTTCTACCTATTGATAATTATTTTTTTTTTTAGGCAGCAATAAATAATCAAATATTATTCATAATAATAATCATGTTATAATTGGTATTGGAACTAATAACACAAAATATAACAATGCTAATAACCTTTAAAACTATATAATTTAAATACTACTTGATCATTGTTTACTTTAGGCATGCTTTTTACAATTTTAATAAACTTTCCTGTCCATGTATTTGTATACATATATATTATTTAACTCTGTAGTGTAATTCAAAATTCTGAATCTTCAATTAAAAAAAAAGAAATATTATAAGTTATTAGATAAAATATTTAATTTTTTTTTTTTTTATTCATGGTAAACATCTACAATTAAAGTTATTAAGCTTACAACAATAATAATTTCAACTACATATGAATGATTACATTGAATTTCCTAGATTGAGTTATACGTGTTAATAAACTTAAGAAATAAAATTATTTTTTTGCTAATGTCTTCAAAGAGGCTCAGAGCTTTGAAAAAGTTGTCTGGAATTCCTAGGCTTTTTCTGGTTTCTATGTGGTTTGACAATGTACAAAGAGGTGTTTGACTGTAAGGGGCTCTCTGCAGGTTTGGCACATTGTATAGGTAGGTTCTTCTCTTCATATAAAATGTCCACATTAGTGGCCTATACATAATCTGTTAATAATAACTTATATAAAATATTATATATTTTATTCAGAGTTTAGAAATTAATAGCTTTTCAAATTTATCAAATTTATCCAAAATAGTTGATAATAACTAACTATAGTTTTATTATGTTGCAATATTATATTAATAACTTTACAAATATATCTAAAAAATATAATAAATAATATAACATACTGTTTTAAGTTTTTTTTCTATTGATATAGTTTAATTAATATTTTCTTTTTTTAGTTTGAGGAAATTATAATTTAAATAGTTACAAATATATCAAACTGTTGGACAGTCATGAAAATGGTGCTGTCACAAAGACAACGTGAAGAATTGTAAGTTTTTATGTTAACAATTCATGATAATTAAGCAATAGCATTAAAAATATTGAAGATTTATGCACATTCATTTTAATTACAATAATATTATCAAATAATTATTAAAAATAAAAGTAGGTAGATTCAATGTTTAAAAAATTATTTTAATGTGGTTTTAATACATCTACTACAGCACTCTAAATTATAATAGTGTGGTAAGAAGTTAAACCTTGTGCATAGCTAAATGTTAGCCTGTATTACGTTTATTTGGATAATTTTGTCGCCTTTTCTTTTTTAGTCAGCATTAGGTGTTTGGAGGTTATTTGTTATCTCAGATTTGAATAACTCTTTTTAAATCATAATACATTTTGCTTTAACCTGAATGTTATATTTTAGTAGAATCTTAATAGTTTTTTTTTTTTTTTAGAAATAAAGCAATTGCTGATTATCTAAGTAGCAATAGTTATCACAATGCCTTGGAAGGATTAAAAAAAGATGCAGATATGCCCGGCGAAGTAGAAAATAAATATGGTGGTTTACTTGAGAAAAAATGGACATCTGTAATTAGACTGCAAAAAAAGGTGGTTAATACTCAACAATAGTATTACAAATAATCATTATACTACTTATATAAATATGTGATAACCTTATTAATATTTAGGTAAGCGAGCTTGAATCCAAACTTTCTGAGTATGAAAAAGAAATTAATTCTGGAGCTCCAAAAAGAGCATTGCGTTCACCAAGTGATTGGATACCAAGAGCCCCTGAAACACACTGTTTAACTGGTCATAGAGAGACTGTCATCAAAGTTATATTTCATCCTGTTTTTAATATTCTTGTATCTGCAAGCGAAGACGCAACTATAAAAAGTTGGGATTATGAGACTGGCGAGTATGAGAGAACTTTAAAAGGTCATACAGAAGCTATTCAAGATATTGCATTTGATGAAAGTGGCAAACTATTAGGTTATTTAATGATAAAAAAAACTGTGTGCTCTTATTTTAATTAACACATATTTTCAGTTTCCTGTAGTGCTGATATGAGCATAAAGCTGTGGGAATTCAGTCAAACATATGAATGCATCCGTTCCATGCACGGTCATGAACATAGTGTATCTGGAGTATGTTTTCTTAAAGGAGGAGATTTCATAGTTTCTTCTTCAAGGGATAGAACAATTAAAATGTGGGACGTAAATACAGGGTAAGATTATAAATAATTTTTTTTTTTTTTTAATTTCATTATTGTGTTATATATTTTCCAGATACTGTGTTAAAACATTTACTGGCCATCGTGAATGGGTCAGAAAAGTCAAAGTTTCTCCATGTGGTCAATTTTTAGCCTCATGTTCTAACGACCATACTGTTAAAGTTTGGATAATTGCTGCAACCCAGTGTAAAGTAAGTTTGAACATTTTATTAATAATTATTTATAATTTAACAAAACAATTTTTTTCAACATTATAATAGGCTGATTTACGAGGACATGAACATGTAGTCGAATGTATAGCTTGGGCACCAGCTGCATCGTCATCAGCTATTAATGAAGGAGCTGGAGTAGATCAGAAAAAAAATGGTTATGAAGGCCCTTTTATAATATCGGGATCAAGAGATAAATCAATTAAGGTATAAAATACATATTTTGGTTTTAATTCAGTCTAAATCTCCTCTCAATCAAAACTGTGTTATAATCACTATAAAAAGGCTTTCCAAGTCAGGGATTTGGCATTTAAACTTTCTTGATTTTTAACTTTTAGAAATTTATTAACTGATATCACACCGAAGCGGCATAACAATTTAAATCCAGTCAAATTAAATAAGTTCTAATAATATTTTTTAAATCATTTTAATATTGAAAATAAAATTTAATCCTAATATAATTTTTTTGAAAAATTCAAAATAGGCAATTTGTAAATCTGGGTTTTAGAAAAATATTGATTGTAAAAACAATTTTTGAAATTTCATTATTTTTATGAAGCAAAGGTAGATCTAATATTTAAAAACATTTTAAATTATAAATTATAAATTTTTTTTAATATTTTATGACAATTTTTTAAATAGGAACTTATTTCAATCTAAATATCTTTTTAAAAAGTTATTACTTTTGAAAATAATGAAAATTTTAAAAAATCTTAAAAAAATAAACCATTATACGTAGATAAATATTTTTACTAACAAAGTTTTTTATAATTGATCAGTACAAAAGTTATTTATTACAACTTATTTAATTTTTTGGGTCTGTTAAATCTTGTATAATAGATTTTAAGTGTTTCTAGTTATTGAGTAAAGGTCACTGTAATGAATGTGTTAAATTTAACTTTTATAACAGTATAATGAAGTATTTTTTTGCCAAAAGCATTGCATATATTATTGTTATTAACCTATAACTGAATACTAATTGCTGTAGAATTGTATTAATAGTTGATTTTTGTGGAATAAGCACTCTCCCCTTTAGTTGTATTAATTATAGTTCTCTTGAAATTTGTGATTTTAAAAGGTTTTCTCCATACATAAAATTATTTTATATTTTTGGGCAGCGTTATAAATTCTTATTGCATCATTTTTACTATGTACAATTTAATATAATAAATTTTCTAGCATTCTTGTACTATTAAATAAAATTTATTAATCTTAATATTTTTGACTAGATGTGGGATGTCGCATCACGTTCATGTTTATTTACTATGATAGGACATGATAATTGGGTACGTGGTTTAGTTTTTCATCCTGGTGGTAAATATGTTATATCAGCAAGCGATGATAAGACACTTCGAATTTGGGATTTGGCAAATAAACGTAATATGAAAACACTATTGGCTCATGGACATTTTTGTACTACTGTTGGTAAGTTATCTAATCAATTGTTTTTTCTCACAATTACTTCTTATTTTTTTTTTCTAGATTTCCATAGATCACAGCCATTTGTAATAACAGGTAGTGTAGACAAGACTATAAAAGTTTGGGACTGCCGCTAATAGTTTTGGTTCACAAATTATATAATGTTCATTATTTTCTGCTAATTTTAAACAGTATCTCCACAATGATGTTTTCATTTTCTAGTCTATCATAGAAGTGTAGGTAGTTTGTCTCTCGCAATTTTATTTGTATAAAAGTAGCACTGCATTTTTTTTATAAAGAAATGCCCCACTTCTTTATGTATTTTAGGTATGTGTAATTTTTATTATTTTTCTCATTACTAGTTTTTAATAAAGTGTTAGGTTTAAAATAAAATATTATTTTATTTAAATACTTGCTTTTCGTTTATGACAATGTTTAATTTTGTTAAAATACTCTTATTTTAATTGAGCATTTGAATTTATAATTATTTTTTGTATAATGCTTAAACTTATTAGATTTAACAGAATCCAGCTTAATTGAAATGTTTTTTTTTATTATAATTATTACTATTATTACATTTCTTTTATAATTATAAAAACATTAATATTTTGGTGTATTAAGTTATCATATTAATATATTGCATCTAAGTTTTAAAGTATATTTCATCTAATCATTTTGAAAAATTTGTTTTCTTAAATTTTTATTTCAATTTGTGTTATACCATATTATGAAAATGATGTCTTAAACAATATTAAGTTTAAAAGTTATACTTTTGTTCACTGATAGTGATTAAACATAATGCTAACTAATAAGTATACTATGTAAATTTATACGAAGCATTATCTAATTTTGATGATTTGTTTAACATATAATTTTTCATGAAAACTGGTAGTTTGAATAATGTAAATTAATGTAATGCATACTTAATTTACCAAAAATATTATATTATATTATATTAGCTGATAAGATACTGATTTGATAAAAACAGTGAGAATATCTTCTGAGTATACTATAGTATAAACTATAAGGTAGTTGTCTACTATGAGTAGGTAGTACACATGTGTTAAATTTGACCTTTCATTTACTGTAGCGTCAAAGCAGAAATCTTTATGCAGACCCATTATGACATTCAATATTGTATGATATCTGCTTATTTACTTATTTTTCTGAAAATTAACCACGGTTACCGTTTCATCGTATGCATCATATTATCATAAAGGTGTTTACTCTAGCAGAATTTGAACTTTTTCAGTGCCATTAATTATTATTTATAGATAATTCTTAATAAGCACAATTACTACAGATACCTACATTATAAAATTTTCCTCTCTATACGTGGTTATTTTTAGCAATTTCAAATCAATAATTTAGTTATGAGTTAGTAAATAATGAATTTCTTTTATTTATAATTAGTTAAGTTAAT
The DNA here is from genome assembly GCF_005508785.2 of Acyrthosiphon pisum. Classification (NCBI taxonomy): domain Eukaryota; kingdom Metazoa; phylum Arthropoda; class Insecta; order Hemiptera; family Aphididae; genus Acyrthosiphon; species Acyrthosiphon pisum. Next base: position 76,978,101 of record NC_042495.1, on the reverse strand, counting down.
GGTTTTATAACTATTATTTATATTTTGTTTCCATTTTCTCTGCGAATTATTGACAAATTTGTACATAATTTTATACATCTATAGCCTTTGTTACAATATTACAATTAAGCTTATTCATAAACAATTTATAAATTACTGTATTAAATTAAAAATGATCAGATTAGATGTTTTTGTTATTTAATCACCTATCTTAATAATATAAAACGGGAGCATGACTATCACATGTATTGTTTGTTTGTATAGGCGCAAATAGCGTTTGAGATTTGGGGAAGGGCTAATAGGGCCTTACTTTAAAAATATTGAATAAGCTTAAAACAAAATGTAGGAAATGTTTGGGAGGGCTATGGACATTTTTTTTTGGGGGGGGGGGCTTAGCCCCTAAAGCCCCCTCCCTATTAGCGCCTATGTTTGTTTGAGAGAATAGTTTAAATAATAACAAATAGGTATTATAACTACATTTAAACATTATAACTAAAAAATATAATTAATAAGAAAGTTCAAAATTTACAAATTAGCTGTATGGAACTTTTTGATAAGATATATTTACTATTTTTATCTCATATTAATGATATTTTAGATACAATCAAATCAATGATTTCTAAATTGCAATATCGAATTCCATACTTACAATACATCATATTATTTTTTTGTCAATTATTACAAAAAAAAGATTATAATCACAATTTTGATTTCAATTATGTGAACAATAAACATAATTCATTTTTTCAGTTTGATTCTATTAATTAAGCTATATAATCTAAATAGAACATGTTCTACAATTCAATAAATGTGTATAAGCTAGGTAGCTCCGATGACATGGTTGGGGGAGGGGGGCTAAGTCATAATTTTCAGAAAAATGTTGATGTTTATTTTTTTGTTACTATTTCTTTAGAAATGGAGGTTTTGGAGGGGGACACTGCCCCTAACACCCCTTCTTAAGAGTCGCCCTTGATATCAAGAGTTGTTGATAGATCTTCAGAGATCCTACCTATAATATATTTATATAAATAGCTCTTATATCTTAAAAATAAAATCATCTTATATTGATTAAATGGTAAATTTACAATAAAAAATACAGTTTTCAAATATTTAAACTTTTATTAAAACTCTTGACTAACTGTGGAATATCTTCTTCTTCTAGATGTTCTGCATTTAGTATAGCATTTCCTATAGCGATTGTTGTTCGTATTGACGCACTATGAATCCAAATCTTTCCATTTGCCCCAATAACAATTTCATAGGGAACCATCTGTCCAAGCTGATAAAGTAGTTTTGAATTTGATTTCCTTAGTCTCAATGCATAATTTAAACTGACATTAATTAAAAAACCATTTTCTAACTGACCAAAAATTATGCTGTTAGCGTATTCTACACAACTGATCTCAGATTCCATAAAAGGTGTTGCCATTTTAATCTTAGCAGCTACAACATTCCCGACTTTGATGTCAGGTCTATTTTTTTTTGTAGCATTTGTAAACGCTAAGTATGGAAGTGTAGCGAGTTCAGAAGCTCCAATATCAACTTTATACATTTCGGATGTTTTAGCGGCCACTATTCCCACTACAACATCATCCTTAGCTGGTATGTATTTTTTTTTAAAATATTCTATCCAAAAGTATTTGTCATCTTTACATCTCAGTACACCACCGTTACATACAATTATTTTGTTGTCGACACTCTTCAATCCAGGACCAATAGTTTTTTCACTTCTTTTACAGTTGTCTCCTTTAAGAACTATATGAGAGACGTCATTGCCCGGTAACACGACGTTATTAAAATCCACCGAAATCATCGTTACCTGTGAATTAAAAATATAAAATTCTAGTGCATGTAAGGATGCAATAACGCTTAAAAAGAACGAGAAGTCGAGAACTACGGTTTACAGATGCAATTGATATTTGATAGAAAGTAGAAACACCGTAGAACCGAGTACCGAACAAAAAACAAATAAACTCGTGTACTGCATAATGCATTTGCATACTTGTCTATGATACGCACTACCGCATCAGTGCTACCGACAAGAGGGGGAAATTGTAGGCCGTCGTGGTATAATGGTAATAGGTAAATACCATAAGATAAGAAAAATTACAAAAGCTCCACTAAAAATATAATTTTCTAAAAAAATAAAAATGTGTAAATTGTGTATCAATAATAGGAATAAAAAATTTTTTTTTAGTTTTGATCACGTTCATATAATATATTATTTAATTACTAGCACAGATTTCTAATGGTATAGAAGTTGTAAGTACTCTATGGTCGCACGGTCAATCTTAAACCGTGGTACGTCGTGATCACGATGCAGTGAAGATTACATAGAAATTCGCTAGACTTAAACCGGTTGAAAAATAATGCACCGGGATTTTTGGACCATATCATCAGGGGTATGAAACTCTGTGAATTGGCCGAATCGGGTGATTGTAGCCTTGAACACGGTCTCCGGGGGGGGGCGTGGCATACGTAATCTATGATAAAAGTAAACAGTGGAAACAACCCGACCCCGCGCAGAATACCCAGCCTATTAGGCGGAAACGGTTTTTCAATACGGGTGTAACTTCATGTCAGTGTTACGGAAACAGTTTCATTGTTCGGACTTCAGATCATAGGTAAACATTTTTACAAAGGTCGGTCCATGATTTAAATATTTAAATATTTCATGGGTCGGTCTACATCACGGTTAGGGTGACCGCACACTGGTAAAGCAAAATTGACTAAAGAAATTTAAGTCATATTAAGTCATTTTGCTTTTAGTCATAATAAAAGCATTGTTATCGCACACTAGATAAAACATAGTTAGTCAAATCAAGTAGTCGTCAAAATGTCGTCCGACGAGGAGGACGTTGCTATTCCTATTTTATGGTTTCTTTTAAGAGAAATTGTAATAATAAAATATCAACGAAAAATCAAATAAATGTTTTTCAATTCAAAATTACGTATTTCAGTACTTGTATAATATATTATAATGTACAATTTACCTACCTTTATATTGTAGACAATTAAATTTTTTAGCATAAATGAATAATATAAATGAATAATATTTGGCAATAATAGTAATTTTGATGTAATTATCCAGTGACTGCCTTGGCAATGACTAATGAAAATAGCGCACGTTCTATTTCAATAAAACAATATTAGTCATGACTGAAGACAAAACTGTTTTGTTTTGACTATGCTTTATCAGTGTGCGTGTTTTCCATAAAATATAAATGTTTTATTTTTGATTAGTCATAATAAAGCGACTTTAGTCGCTTTAAAGCAGTTTTGCTTTACCAGTGTGCGGTCACCCTTAGAAGACTCTGACCGTGGTCAACATTATCTGTGATCGTGGGACTTATTTTAGGACGTTATCCATCAGAGTTTGGTCTCCTTGTCTTTAATCTTTATGTTAATTGTTAATAAAAAATAAATGATAAGACTTATAAATTGATAACATTAAATAAAATAATATGTTGAATCGCAGCTCTTTTCAGACATTTCTCAATAGTTATTTAGGCTGAAGAGCGAATGTAGTTTTTTTTTTTGTATAAGTTAAAAATACATATCCAACACATTATTTCGTCAAAATTCAGATACGTTTTAATTTTTAACTTTCCAGTTAAACTGTGTTATAAGTCAAGCATCATAATTATGTTCATGTTTTAAGATCGGTGAGCACAATGACAATTTTAGTTTAAATAAATAATGCAGCAAATAGTTACTACTGGTAGACTGATTTCCCGTGCTCTATGGAATGGCTTCACTAATTTGGCACCTTCAAATTCTGAACACGTAAATAAGAAACGTGAGCCTTCATTCCTTTACGCTGTATGTGGTTTTCCTAAAGAATCTTCACGTAAACATCCTCCGGTTAAAGGAAAATTTGGAGATGATGCTTGGTTTTCTGCTAAAGGAAAAGCAATTGATGTACTAGGTATTTTTATTTTTGTTAAAATATACTATTATATGCTTTCATAATTTACCAATTTTATTACTATTTACAATGTTTACAAGCATGATGTGATTGACACAAAGAAATAATGTGTTTTTTTTAGTTAAAATATTGTTATTAATCTTCAAAATATCTTGTCAAATTAAATATCTGTTTATTTATTCTTATTAAATTTAATAGGTGTAGCTGATGGTGTTGGCGGTTGGCGCCACTATGGCATTGATCCAGGCGAATTTTCAAGTTTTCTCATGACAACATGTGAGAGACTTGTATCTTTGGGAAAAGTTAAGCCAAATGAACCAAATAAATTATTAGCTCAAAGTTATTACGAGTTACTTGAAAATAAACAACCAATTTTAGGTAAGAAAGTTTTTGGTGTAGCTATATGTATTAACGCTTTCATTTAGATAATATAGTTTTCAATTATATATTTAATTATGAATGTACTGGATCAATATATATTTTTTTTTTACAATATCAGCAGCTAAAAATGTATGGTAGGTTATGTTTTAGGATTTTTGTATCTAGTGTTGCCATTTTTTTGAGGTGTGACAAAGAAAAACAAGTTAACAATTTAAAATGTTTAATTATTAAAGAGTTCAATTGTTCTCCAATTAATAGATATTTTATATAAAAAAACAAATGTAATTCTACAATACTTATCAATTTAAAACAATAAATCCTGTTAATTAAATCATAAATTAACAAGTATCAAAAGCTAAAGTTCTGGGCTTATTCTACTCTACTGCGCAAAGTGACCTTAGTGTAAAATAAATAGTAGAACAATCCCGTACATGATACATGTCACCAATATAGATTAATGACTAGCATGTTTTATCGAAAAATATGCAAATTTAGTGCATACTGTCATCACTGGTTAAACATTCTTTAGTTTAATATTTTAGAATAAAATTTAAGGGGAATATAAGAATCAGCATAGATTTGGATGATCAATCTTAATTAAGCTTCTCATCAATTTCAAATATATTTTCAGATTTCTAATTACATTTATAGTTTTATTGTTACAATGGTCAAAAAAAATAGATATTCAGTATCAATCTCCTTAATAAAAAACAATTAAGGATGAATTATCATGAATAAGTGAATAATTTTTGGGTCATATTTTACATAGCGTACCTACTAGTGACCCTTAAAATATTTATAACAATAAAATAAATGTAAGACAAATAATATTTATTAGTCATATATAGGTATTTATTATAACATTGTTATAATATAAAGCTATATTAGGTATATTATATTATTATAGATACTTTTTAAATTACGTTCAATGATAGATAACTAGAAGTATTTAGAGGTGGTTCGAACTGATCGAAGTTCGAAAAATCAAACCAAGCTTTAGGTGTTAGGTTCTAGTTTGAAACCTGAATCAAATTTTAAAAAATCTGAACCGAACTCGAACTAAAAAGTTTGAAAATCAAAAAATATTCGAACAGCAAAAAATTCTAACATGTCAAACGTTTCAAACTAAAAATGTTCCTGGTGTTTATTGTTGTGTTTATTTTGTCTATATTGTCTATGTTGTATATATTCTATATTATACTATATATTTAAATTTTAAATATTACAAAATTTAAACCACAATATTGTCCAATCATTGATTATTTCTTGTGCTGTTAAAGTATTTATGGACTTGGATAGTTATTTTGGTTTTGTTATTTTGTACTATTTATAATTTATAATTTATATAATCGAAGTTTGTAACACGCTGAACAATATTAAAAGCTAATATTAATATTGTTTAATGTTTATTAGATAGGTACACATAGATAACTAGAATTTGATCAAGATGAAGATAAATAATACAATCGAGTTTAAAATTATCTATGTAAGATAAAAGATAAATAATTATTATCTACTTATCTAGATATTTCACAACACTGATCAAACAACTATAAACTATAAAGCTTTCATTTGCCGTTTAATTAAAAAGTTTATTTTTGGTTCAGTTTGGTAATGAAATATATGGTACTGGTGTGGTATGATGTTGAATAAAATGCTCGGTTCAAGTTCGACATCACACTAAAAAGTTTGGTTTGACATACTAAGGTTCGGTTTGAGTTCGGTTCGATATACAATAAAAAAGTTTAGTTCGATGCCATATTTTTGAATTAGACCTACCTCTAGAAGTATTTAATATGTATTACATTATGAGTAGAGAAATGCCAAATGCAAGTATTGATAATATAATGGTCTGTTTTTTTTTTTATTATTATTATTATTGTGTCTGATGACACTTTTTCCTGTAGAAAAAATGCTCTGATCTACTTTAATGAAAGTTTCTAGTAGAATGCTAAATTTAGTTGATACTTTTGGTAGGTCACTGGTCAATGTACAAACATTAATTACAATTATAATACAATCATTATAATCATTGTTAAGTAACCTTGATTAGGTCTTTGCTTAGAATTGTTGTTCATTGTGTACAATGATTTAGAATTGAGTTCTAATTTAATACATCCATTAAAGTGCCTACTCATTGACGAGGTACCCTCGAATCCTATTTTACAGTAGAGCGGTTACCTAATTTCCCTCTTTTTAAACATTAAGTTTTATACAGTACTGTTCAAAGCAGTAAGCAAGATCAAAAAATAAATGAAATTATTTTATTGTTATATTTGATTTCAGCTGAACCAATTTTTGAGTGGTTAGATTTAATGTAGTATTGATTGTACCTACTATCAAACTTAAATGTAAATAATAAAAACATTTGTTTTTGCTACGTTAATTTTATAGGATATTTAACTCAGAATCTGGTCTTGTTCTTAGCGTAGGCCGTTTGGCTGTGGATGAAATGTGTAATACAAAATAATTGCAATTTATTATATTATTACTTTTGTTGATTAATAAGAAAAAATATCAACTGTATAAAACATAGTTTTCAAGTGCACATCTATCCTTTTTTTTTTTATCTATGATGCGATATATTCACAAATGTGCTTTAAATTATAATATATTATTATGCCTAGTGCCCCGGTTAAATTAAGTTAAAATATTTTTGTTCTTGTAATAAGTAATTTATAATTTAGATGTAAAATTACTATTATCAATTAGTAATTTACTTGTTTATTATAATATAGTTCATGCATGACCACTTTTAAAATTAAAATAACCTAACCAAATTACAAAACAAAAAAAAAATGTCCTTTACACATTATCTAACTGTTAATTATGGATATTATAATTATGATTTACAGGAAGTAGTACAGCGTGTGTAGTGGTGCTAAACAAAGAGACCTCCAGTATATATACAGCCAATATTGGTGATAGCGGTTTTATGGTAGTTCGTGGCGGACACGTTGTCCATCGTTCTGAAGAACAACAGCACTATTTTAATACTCCCTATCAATTATCAGTTCCACCTCCTGCTCACAATGGTCAAGTATTAAGTGACAGCCCAGACTCGGCTGATACTTCAGATTTTGCTGTTGAGAATGGAGATGTCATTCTTTTAGCCACCGACGGAGTTTTTGATAATGTTCCTGACCATTTGTTATTAAAAGAATTAAGTCAAGTTGAAGGCGTTCGTGATCCTACAAAATTGCAATGTGCTGCTAACACAATTGCATGGATGGCTAGAATATTAGCCTTTGATAGATCTTTCTTATCACCATTTGCACTTTCTGCTCAAGCTAACGGAATCAATACTGTCGGTATGATAATATTATTAAAATTTATGTATATATTAAGCTGGAACTGGGTTAATAACGAAATGGCCATGGTACTTGAGTAGAATATCTTAAAACTGGCTTTTACTCGAACTCACAAAGTCACAAGTTATACCCAAAATAATTTGTAAAACCTTTCTTAGAACTTTAAAATAAAGAACTTCATAGTAGTATTTTTTAAATATTTTTATCATATAAATTTTAAATAATTATAATTTAAAGTACATTTTAGATTCTGAGTGGTACGATGAATGTATTTATTATTGTTTTTCCCAATTAAATTAAAAATATATTACTTTGAAACAAATAGTATGATCATAAAAAATGGTACCAGCACTCAGAATTTATCTTTAATATATATGAGTTATAGTACTCAGATATTTTGTTATGAAGATCTGAGATTTTTAAATTAATCTTTATGTTCAATTTTCTTAATATCATTTATTAATAATTACTAATCTAGTTGTGTTTATTTTATTATTTTTATATTTTTATAGGTGGAAAACCTGATGACATAACTGTGCTTCTAGCAACCATTGCCATGTGAATGAATATGGAAAAATACTAAAAATAGATTGAAATTAAACTTGTTAGGGATCATCTAGCTTATGTTTAAAATTAAACCATAATTATATAATATACATACTGTCAATGAATAATGTTATAGTGTAAAAAGTATTTAGAATCTATTGATTTAACAACATGAACAAGTGTGTTGCTTATTCTATTGTTTTAGCATTTTTGTTATGCATAAACAATTTTTTTATTTAAAAAAAAACGCTGTTTATCAGATTATATGTAAATATGATTGTATATATACATAATATAAATTGAAATAAAAATGAGTTTTTATAAATTAGTTATATAATACTTTTATAATTCTATAACCAGTTTTTTTAAGTTCATAATAATCTTAATAGTTAAATAGTTCAATTACTTAATTTTTTTTAAACCTTTGAATGTATGAAATATGTACTATTTCCTTAATATTGTCGCTGGGTTTATTTGGAAAGACCTTTTTATTCTCTCAATAAATTGTATGTTGCCAGCTTTAGAGTAGGCACACTTGAAAATGCATACGCACATTCTACTAAAATAGGTATTCTGAGATTTTCCAATGGAAAAGTAATGAAAACGTCCCCATTTCCAAAAAAACATCTAAGATGGAGGATTTTTTTCATTACTTTTAAATTTTTTAAATGTTTACAATAATGTTGAGTTTAACTCAGATAACGTGGAGTATTTAGTAGTCGTCAAAAATGACTAATCTTGTTATTTTAGGCTTTCAAAAATTTTCTAACCTAACTTATTAAATGGCATATTTAATAACATATAACGTATTATAATAATATAATATGTTTGTCATTCTCTGAAATAAATGAAATAAAAAAATTACCATGATCTTTACAAAATATGTACTTATTTACCAAATATGTAAAAACATTTAAAATAAAGTTGGATTTATTTGAATTATAATGATCTAAATTTTATACATTTCTTCTCAGATCAAAAATTTCTCATTCCAATAAAAATATGTATTTACAATAAAATCCGTTCCTTAGTCATAAATATGAAACAGTGAACCACCATTATTGATCACATTTTTTATCTCAAGCCAATACTTAAATTATTTAGCTATATGTAGTGGAAAATAGCTAAATTGAACTGCGCTATTACCTATTAGCCAACAGAACATAATCATTTTTGGATCAAAAGCTCCAAGAGCAGTGGTATGATTGTTTACATACGTATAAAATATTATTTATACATTCTTAAATTTTACATACCAGTAATTTTTATTAATGCTAATTTATACCAGTATGCACTCTCATTTTTCTTTTTCGTGTAATGTATAATGTATAATGTCTGTGCGTAAAGGTGTAAGCCTGAAGGCGCAGTTCAGACACCTATTTGGCACTCTAATTATGTTTAGAAATTTGAGGATGACACACAGTCTGTTCAGAATCATTTTTCATATGTTACCATTTACTATTGAATTCAAATATTTAACACACCCAGTGCTCGAATTGGGGGGGGGGTGCGCAGGGGGACGGAGCTCCTCTACTTTTTTAATTTTTTTTTTGCGTACCCCAACTATTTTTTTTTACTTGGACGAAGGGACGGACCAAACTAAATTAAATAATTTTAATTAAAATTTGGAGTGGATTTAAATTGTTTTGTTAAAGATAAATCT
>NC_042495.1:76967275-76968243 GCF_005508785.2 Acyrthosiphon pisum | reverse complement strand
TTTTTTTTATAAGCATTTAAAGATCGAATTTTGACAAAATTTATCAAATTTTAATTTAAATAATTATTTTGTAGTTAAAAATTTATAAAATGTTCAACTTTTGTATCTAAGAATTGAAAATTTAAAACAAGATTCCACATAAGTAATTAATTCTGTTACCAAAAAATCTAAAAATAAATTTACACAGTTTATTTTTATAGTCATTTTAAGTATAAATTTGGACGAAATTACATATTAAAAACCTAGAATAACTATTTTAGTTATTTTGTTGTGATTGTATAATATTATTCTTGGGTATACTTGAAACTTCTAAAGTATACTATTATATATCTATGATAGTATCACGGTTTGTTGTTGATGTATAACGCGTTATAAGTACCTAATAGATATTATGATATGATTAATTTGGAATTTATTATAGGTACTTACTATAGGTAAATTTTTTTTTAAATACTATAGACTATAATATAATATTATGTCTTATACCTAGACTGACATACCGTCTCCGCTCAGAATCGTTTTTCTTATACAATGATATTATATTATTGAATTCAAATATAATACCATCCATTATACAGTGACCCACTTGTAACCTACTGTACAGCAGAGCGAAATCCACTTACCCACCTTTTTTTTTATGTTTTTCACGGCACTTTCGAAAATTACAGTGAATTTTAGAATTTGACCCCCCCTCCATCGCACCAACTTTATTCACTTTCTTATAAGATACTGTTGAAGAAAATCGAATAAGTTTTACAGACACAAAAATTTAAAATGTAAAAAAAATTTAAAAACACACATCATTCTAAAACCAATACATTCATTGCTCCACTCAGAATCTAAAAGAAAGAATAGTAAATATATAATGTTAATACTATTATTAGCTGACTATGAGCTACAGTAATTGACTACTGGGTAAATTAAATTCAAAGAAAGGAATCTATGCAAAATAAATAATATATAAGATG
>NC_042495.1:76965776-76967225 GCF_005508785.2 Acyrthosiphon pisum | reverse complement strand
ACATTCTTATATTATCTCTTTACACTTGAACCGTGGACAAATAATAATTATAGTATTGTTTCATTGAACTATATATAATATATATGCCACAATTCAAATATATATATATACAGACAACAAAAACAATTAGCGTTCATTAATAACAATAGTATGTACTTATTATGAAATTATTATACACCAATAGTCCATATATTAAAAATTTATAATTCATAATAATACCTTAATTATATGAAACTAACAAAAACAATATTTTTTTTTTAATGGAGGGTCCCTGGAAAATAAATATTATTCTTACATTTTAGTATTACTTATACATACTTCATTACCTAATATTGTAAATGTTTTTTGAAAATTGTAACTTTAACTTTTCATTTTTTTGATTTTTTGATTTTAATCCATTCGTCAATTTGATTTTTCAATTCGGTATTTGTTATTACCATATCCATAGTCAAATGAGAACGATTAAATGGATCGGTCTGATCACTTAATAAATGTCTAATATAAAAAAAAAGATATAACCAACAGTTTCAATTAGTATAAAAAGAAAAATGAATGAACTATATATACCTTGCTATAGTAGATCGGTCGACATTCATTTTGCTCGAAGGCAAAATTACCGGGTCTACCATAAGAGTAGACATTATAGGATCAAAAAAGTTTTCAGGAGCTTCTGTAAGAAATAACTCTTCATCATTACTTTGTTGTCTTGCTAGTTCTGATACTCTTTGTGCTATTTTAGTAATTCCAACAATTAATGATGCTCCTCCAATTCTTGCTGAAGACCCATAAAAAAAATTATTATTAAAATTAAAAACTTTAAATATATCCCTACTAAATATATTACCTTATGCAAAGTAATAATTAATAATTTTGTATATTACAATTTTGATTAGTAATACATCATTGTAATACACGGCCTATTCAATTTACTAATTACTAGGGTTTAAACTTAGATGTTGTTCTCTATTTTTCCAATTTATCGTTAACTGGAATACAGTGTTTCATATGCAAATTCATAGTTTTATAAATTACAAATACATTTAAATTTAGTTCACTAATATTAATATAATTCAATTAAATGTATAAGAAAAAATATGATATTGGTATTACAAATACAAGGGCGGACTGGGAATAAATATTAGCCTCGGAAAACAGAAATTTCGGCCCAATAATAAAATATTTATAAGTTATCAGCCCAATTTTTCACTTTTTATGAGTGTTCTTTTCAACATTTTTAAACGGCTTGATAATTAAATATGAATTTATGAATTTAACTAATTAAGGATAAATAATGGTTTTTTTTTTTTTTTGTTATTAAAAGATTTTTATTCAATCTGTTACTAAAATAGAACAATAAGAACAATTGATGAATTAAATAAAAATAAAAATAAATAATGACAGATTAGACTGAGTTTAGAGGCCTCCCAGCGGAGGTACTACGACATAAGA
>NC_042495.1:76945318-76965230 GCF_005508785.2 Acyrthosiphon pisum | reverse complement strand
ATAAATAATGGTAATAGAAAAATAGTTATGGCCCAATTTGATCACTTTTAATAAAAATGAGTTTTTTTGCAAGAATGACATTTTTCTAAGGGTCCATTTCTCAAATTACAATGATTTAAGACTGAAAATATTAATTATATTTTAAACTTTTATAATACCTAAGACGTCTTCAGCCTGTTTGAAAAGTAATGGATTGTAGGATCGTCCATCTTTGGAAACAGCTAAACAAAATGCTTCACCATTTTTAGTACCTCCCAAATGTACATATATCATACAAATATTCAAAACTATTTCGGCTGGTTCAAATTTGTATTCCTTCATATCTTTAACCTATATCAAAATGTAAGACTATATTTTATTTCAATTGTAAATCATTAAATACTTATTAAAGTAAAAAATAATTAAGCAACTGGTTTTTGTTTAATATATTTTGTCTTTGTTTAAATATTTTAAAAGATGTACAAAAGATGTATATGTAAAATTAAAAAAATCTATATTTATGTAATAGGTATGTATTTTATTTTTAAAATTTAAAAAAATCGGAAAAATTAAACAAATAGCAGTTTTCAAAATTGTTTTTTATTCAATTAAATGGGATTAAATCAAAAGTTGCCACCAATATTTTTTAGGTTTTACTATATTATATTTTATTAGTTACTACTAATAGAAATTAATCAATTAAATGGACGTCACACTTGCATGTATTGTCTACGTCTTACATACGCAGTCTGAGTAGAACTCACCCAATTTCGGTAACCTATTATAAAATTTAATTGTGACAATATTTCTGAGGGCAAGACAGTGCGTTTTTCAATTAACATTCATTATATTGTTTAGAAATTGCAAAAATTTCAATATTTTTAAATGAACTTTACCTTTTCAAAATTTAAATTTTTTTAAAAAATCTCAGTGTCCTACCCACCGAAATATTTTCATCTTTTAATTTTATAACAGGTATTTTTATACTAACACCAAAATTGAGCGAATGTTACTCAGACTGCGTAAATGTGTTTTGTCTATGTTGTATATGTGGAAGTTGGAGATAACGTGATCAAAAAAAAATTGTTACAAAACAACTATTAGGTCTAACGTGTTGTAAATAAAAAAGTACTCACTTTAAATTTTTTTTTTTTTGGTCCTACTAAATGACATAAGAAGTAGTTTAACATAGCTGCTACTCTATCAACCATTGTGGGATGACAAAATATTGACTTTATTTCTGATGTAAGGTATTTAAATGTATTGATGGTTTCTTTCCCAAGAATATTATCAAATCTGTAAATACAATATTTGTTCAACAAACACATATGTAAGTATCTAAGATAAAATAAATAATAATAACAATTAACAAAAATTTATGTTTACCTAGCAATCATTCCGATGTGTTGCAAGTGTGACATATTTTGGGCTCTTTCTCTTTCAGATAAATTATTCCATTGGCCTGATTCACTAATATTAAATAGAACATACAAAATAAACTATACATTTTTAATTAAAAACGTAAAAAAAGACTCTAATTAAATATTTTTTGAGTAGTGAATAAATAAATAAAACTGAAAAGAACATCATACAGTATACAGAGTGTAACAGGAAGACCTGACAAATGAAATAACTTTTGTTCTAATCAATATTTAAAATTGTATTTTTATATATATAATTTTACATTCTGAGCGGATGAATGTATTTATTTTACAATGATGTGTTTTTTTATTTTTTTTTTAAATTTTTTTTTGTGTCTGTCATCATGCTATAGAACTGGAAAAATGCTCAGATTTTCTTCAATAATATCATTTCTGATAGGAAAATGAATCTGGTAGGTACTTTGAGGGGTCAAAAGTAAAAATCCAGTAGTTTTTAAAAGCGCTGTGAAAAACATAAGCAAAATAAAATAAAAACGGGAATTTTTACACAAAATGAATTTCGACAAAATAGATTTTGGTTGTTAACTCTAAAACAGATGACTATTGACCGTAGATCCATGAAATTTCGACTGAATGTTTATATTAGCATTTTCTATACACCATAACATTATCAAAATATTTTGACTTATTTTGAACTGTTTAGAGACATTTTAAGTTTCCAATTTTATTAGTCTTTTTTTCCTTAGAATATCAATAAAAATGGTTGAAAATGTAATACAAGGCTCCTACTATATTATTACAATGATAGTTGAAAAATATTAAAAATTCTTAGTCACAGGTTTTTTTTTTATAAGCATTTAAAGTTCAAATCTTGACAAAATACAGAAAAATCATAAAAATTAACAAATTATTTTGAGTTTTTCTGAGGATTCACTAGAGGCATATCTTTTACCGATATAGTTATTAGTGCAGCTCACTCAAGCATACCCAAATCTAAATCTTCACTCTACGATAGGGCCTCCCCTATCTGGAGGAATGATAATTGCACAGCCATAGTCAAAGCTAGATCTACTGCATTCCGGTTGTTTAGACAGTCTGGAACCTTTGCCGATTTCCTGATATATAAAAATCAATGCGCAATCACTAGAACACTTAAATTCGCCAAATTATCAGCATGGAGAGAATTCATCTCCACACTCAACCCTAGTACCCCTATTTCAAGCTTTTGGCACAGCCAAAATATTCAGACAAATAATCTCCCCCTCCTCTTCAGCTGCTAATGAAAATTGGTTTGACAATTTCTGTACAAAAGTCGCCCCAGATTATGTCCCTAAGTTCAATGAAGTTGAGTTCATTCAATGTGCTAATACAAGAGTCCATGTAGAGGACCACACCCTAACAAAGCCATTTTAATTGATTGAACTACTAAATGCTATCAACTCCAGAAGATCTCCTGCTTCTGGGTTAGATTCTATTTCATCCATCCTCATTAAAAACCTGCCAGAGAGAGCTATCAGCTGCTTACTAGATATTCTTAACAACCTATTTCTTATCCTTAAGGTACCAGTTGCTTGGCGGCAGTTTAAGGTTATCCCCATACTTAAGCTGAATACCAACTTGGCATCATATAGACTAATAGCCCTTTCTTCAACGCTTTGCAAAATAACGGAGCATATTATAAAAACTAGGTTGGATTGGTGGGTTGAACATCTGTCAATTTTACCCGAGAAACTATTTGGTTTTCTCAAAGGTCGCGGCACCCTAGAGTGCCTGTCTGGTTTGGTTGGTCCCATCTATAACGCTTTCAACAGCCGTGGTTTCCTAACCACTGCTTTCATTGATATCCGAAGCACATATAATTCCGTCCACATTCCTACATTGCTTGACATACTACACTCATATAGCGTACCTGCATCCCTTTCATAGGTGTTCTCAGTGCCGCATTTAGACATTTTGCGCCCCTGTGCAAAAAAAAATTGGCGCCCCCTAATCTCCGATGAAAACAAATTGCTTCCCCCTAAGGGGCCTACCCATGGAAAATATGGTAGATATATCCTTAATAACCTTTCAGATTTTGAGCACAGAAAAGAATATTTGTTTTACAATGTGTGCTTTTTTTAAAAAATATTGTTTAGTAATTGCTTGATCCTCTCTCTGCAAAGATACATTTGAATTTATGTCAAACCTTGCTTATAATTCATCATATAAATTGATTTTTTTTAACATATTTAAGTAGGTTGTAGATATTTCATGAATAAATAAAATAAAATTTTATAAAACTATAAAAATTAATATAAATTAAAAAAATGTCAAATAGAATAATATTAATATACTGTATTATATATAATACTATTATTAAAATAATTAAAATTATACAATTTTAATAATGCGCAAGTAAACATATTTCTGGCCACAACATTTTGACACCCATAAAATACTGGCACCCGGGGCAGTTGCACCCAGGCCCCCCCCCTAAATGCGGCCCTGGGTGTTCTGCTATACACACGAGAACTAAATTGTATCTCCCCTTCGGGGTCTCTGTCATGTCAAACCACACACATAGGGTTACCTCAAGGCAGTTATTTCAGTCCTCTACTATTTAACATATGCATGTCTGTTATTGCACTCGCTTTGGAAGAAGCCAACATCCCATACCTCATGTACGTGGATGATTTAGTTATCTTCCACTCTTATAATTACATATATAGTCATATTCTAACATGTCTGCTTTTGTCTCTTCATTTATGGCCGAATGCTGGGATATACTAGAAGCTCTCACATGCATAAGTTTTCTCCCCTGCGGAGATTTCCTTATTGTCTCTGATTCTCAAGCCAGTATTTTAGCAATCTTCAGTAACCCCTTCCACTTAGAAATGCTCCCCCATAATTCTAAAAATTTGTGCATTACTACTATTCCTCAAAATCAGGTCATTCTTCATCTCATTCCTATGGGTTCCAGGGCATATAGGCATAAATGGTAATGAGCATGTCGATTCGTTAGCTGGCTATACATTTAGTCACAATACATTGCTCATCCATTCAGGAGCTATGGAAACTGGAATGGGATTCCCTACCAGTCATATGCTTTTGGTTATAGATCATTCATGAAAAGCATCCCTAATCAACCATGGTTTCAATCCCTAAAGATGAACTGCACTGCCATAACTAAATTCACTAGATTACGCACAGGCCACAGCCTACTACAACATCACTCGTTTAAATTGGGACTTAACAGTAGTATGTATTATCCCCTTCCCAATTTTGGTGGAGAATACTGCGACTTCCAACACCTACTCATAAATTGTCCATTTCTCACTATCCATAGATCTCAGCTTAAGACTTTCTTTTACACCTCTGGTATTAATTTTTCCCTTATTGACGCTCTTTCAAATGATAATGTTAATATAATCAAACATACAATGAATTTTATTCTGCAATCAGGCCTCTGAATTTAAGCGTGTGAGCTTTACCAACTATATTCTTCAGATAATTGTCGAGATATTATTATGTATCGTTAAAATCTCATGAATCAAAAAAAAAAAAATTCATAAAAATTTTTCTTTTTAAATCCAAGATTTGAAAACGTAATATAAGATTCCTCATAAGTTTGTCTACTTTTATCAAAGATAAAATGTCTACAAAATTAAACTTTTATGAGCATTTGGAGTTCATATTTTTACAATATTGGATATTCACTCGATTTCTCATGTAGCGGTTTTGTTATTTTGTTGTAACTCAAAAACAAAAAAACTGTAGATACATGAACATATTACTGAATGTTTATATTTTCATTTTGTATTCACCATCGAATTTTGAAAATATTTTGACTCTTATTGAGCTTTTCACAGACATTATCAGTTTTCAATGTTTTTAGTTTTTTTTCTATAAATAACAATAAAATTTTATTTATTTGGTAAAAATGCGTGAAAATTTAATACAAGCACTTAACATCTTGTTACAATAGCAGTTAAAAAATATTAAAAATACATAGCCACGATTTTTTTTAAAAGCATTTAATGTTCGAATTTTAACAAAATTTAATAAATTTTTTTATATTCATATTGTAGTTAAAAATTTATAAAATGTTCAACTTTTATATCTAAGGATTAAAATTTAAAAGAAGTTTCCACATAAATAGGTTATATATATATATAAATCACTTTATTCACAATATTATAATATCATCAAATATACTTAGTGATATCATAGGCTGACTGACCGTCTTCGCTCAGAATCCTTTTTCTTATAAAATGATATTATTATATCATTGAATTCAAATTTAATACCACTACAGTGACCTACTTGTAACCTACTATACAGCAGAGCGACACCCACTTGCCCACATTTTTTGACTTCTTATATGCAAATTCTATAGCATTTATTATTTTTATTTTTATTTTTTAATACTAACAATAACCAATTTTAAATCTGATTTAATTATTTTGGAAAAATTCAAAATGGCCAATTCGTAAATCTAGTTACTAGAAAAACATTTATTTAAGTCATAGTTTTTTTTTTTATAATTTTTTGAAATATCATTATTTTATCCAACCTTTAATTTGTAAAAAACATTTCAAATTGATAAATTATAAACTTTATTTTAAATGTTTTTAAAAAATGTTTTAATAAGTACATGTAAAAATCTAGATATTTTTTTAAAAAGTTATTACCTTCCAAATTATTGAACTTTAACAAATTTGTACATTTTATAAAAATTATAAAAAATATACTACATGACTTAATACATATTTTTACAGTTAAAATTCTTCTAAAAACAAGATTTACAAATTGGCAATTTTAAATTAAAATTTTTTATTTTAAGTATAAAAAAATAAAAGTAAAAAATGTTATAATATAATATGTGAAGCGCAAGTCAATATATTATATATAATACAATTTTTTTTAAATATTGAATAGAAACAAAGTTGTTTGGATTTTCTGTTACACCATGTATAGCACTAGAAAATCTTAATCATTTTCAGGTTTTCAAGCAGAAACATTAAATGCACATTATTTTTTTCATAAATACTATTGCTCATAAACAAAATTATTGAGGCATTGATGTAAGTTATAATTTATATCATTAGTAACATAATCTGCCATTTTTTAAATTTGTAACTTAACCTTGATACAAACCAAAAGTTGATTCAACAAGAAAGACATGTGGTGCATGTCAGAACAAAATAAAAGGTCAACTTGAGCAATGTGAATATTGATAAAATAAAATTAAAAATGGTTCGGTACCTTTCTTAATAAAATAAGAAAAATATTTTTACATAACTTACTTTACTTAATCACCCAGTTTTAATTTTTTCTTATTATTCAATGAATTAATTTAATAATATTTAATAACATTTTGTTTCGTGATCAAATAGTAATAATTATATTTACTTACTGAGCAGTTTGCATTTGTCTCAACTGAGCCATATTTGTTAATGCTTCGTCTAATAAGAACACAGCATCATTCATTAATAAATTAATGAATCTTAAAAATAATGGTGGGGAAGCTGCTTCCATATTATTTTCTGCATCTTTAGCCAATGATCTTAAAAAATGTATTACAACAATTAATACTTGAACAAATAACAATATTTTTATATACATTTGTTGCGGATTATATTATTTTTATACTATAAATATATAGTACATACTCTATACAATAGGTGAATTTGAAAACATTTTAATTTTAAGTTTAACATAAATCACCATGGGGGAAACTATCCAGTAATAGAACCATCAGGAATTAATTTCATAATTTAAATGTCATCTGGAATAGTTTCTTTACCTGTGGGTTAAACCAAGTGGGTTGATTTTATAGGACTGTTTGATGTGGTATTTTTTTTAGTCTTTAGTTTTTGACAGTTTTTATGTTTAGGTATTTGTGAAGTGTGTTGTTTGAGATGTAACACTAAGAAAAGGCTATTAATCAGAGGGATGTTGTCAGCATACGTTGCAATAAGTGTGCTCTCAGAACTAGGAATGTCTGAAGTGAACACATTTTAAAGGTATTGTGAAAGGTACTACCCTGGGGGACTCCTGCATGGATTTTAAAGAATGACAAAAATGAAAATCCATGTCTAACAAAAAAATATGATTAGAAAAATAGAATTGCACCAGTAAATACAGTGGAGTTAGGAAAATCTTTTTTTAATTTGAAGAAAAGAACGGTATGTCAGACTTTATTAAAGGCTTGTGAGACATCTAGAAAGACACCTGGGCAGTATTTTTTGTATACAAAACATAACGCAATTTTGTCTATTATTTGGTGTAAGATGGTGTTTGGTACTGAATCCAAATTGTGTATTAGGGATGACATATTTAAAATTTGTGTAAGTGTAATTGTTTCAAACAATTTGGCTAGGGCACATAATAGGCTCATGGGCTTATATTTTTTGGTTTATTATGTTTAAGAATAAGAATTATAACAGACAATTTCCAAATTAGTAGAAAACAGATAGTTTATTAGCATTACTAAAAATTCTTAAAAATTAAAAAATTAAAATATTGAAATAATACTTTTAGATGACCAAACCATGAATGGTTTAATCATAATGCTTAACTTAGGAGGCTATGCCTAACCTGCACACTACGATTTTCGTTAAGGGTACATGCCTAAATATAAAATTAGGAGGTGGGTATACCCCATGTTTCCACGTGTATCCTCCACTACACCACTGCCCGTAAATAGGAACGATGCTAAATGCCTAAATGACAATAATTGACATCATCCGCAGCAATAAAATTGTGTTAATAATTAATACATAAATTTATTACTTGAATACTTCTCTGTGTTCTTCTAATTTCCACAAATAATCCATTACAACATACATTGGTCGGCGATAATTAAATTTTTGTTCAAATTCCACACTTTGTCCAGTCATTTCAATTCCCACAAACACATCTAATAGAGCATGAACAATCTTAAAAAGAAAGAATTAATAAAAATAATGATTAAATGTTACATTTATTATGACAAGGGTTAAGATGTTTATGACCTAAATTATTAATAAATAAATACTTTAGAAAATACACAAAAAATGTTCAAGTATATACTTGAGAGGAGGCAAAATCCCCATGTGTTGTCTTACAAATGAACCATGTAGTAAATCTGCATTTGGAATAATAAATTTGGGGTTGTTAAATAAAATATCAAAGTGAATTGATCTATTATCAAATTTAAGTGATACAATTATCTAAGGCATCTCCTAGATTTTAGTATTTACGAGGACGCTACAGATATTTGTTGTCTCCGTCGTACAAGTGCATACCAAATTACATACCAAATTTACACTCAGCAGATCACATTTAACTCAGTTAGTTAAAAAATTAGAGTGAATCGACCTATTATGAAATTTGATGGTAAGAACATTATCTGTGTTTGAATGTGGGTTTTTTATTTGTTTGTATACGGGTTTTTTTTTTTACAATTATTTTTATATGAGAATTTTTAATTTACATTATATTATATACGTAGCTTACTAAAAAATTTAAATATCGTAAAAACCCACATCCAAACACAGATAATGTACTTACCATCAAGTTTTATAATAGGTTAATTCACTCGAACAGAGCTAAACACGTTCTCCTGAGCGTAAATTAGCTATGTTACACATTAGTAAGTTGAAGACAACAAATGGTTGTGTAGCGTCCTCTTAATAATATTAGAATTTTAATGTGAATTATGAGGATTTTAAGTTATAATATTTTACAAGGTTATAACTTATAAGTTTATAACTCAAATCAAAATTTTAATACTATTAAAAATCAATGAGATAGTCTTGATAATATTTTATTAAATATTATAACATTCTTACCTTTTAATTTATTGATATGTCAATTATCACTAATAATAAAGCTAACAATACAAAATTGGATCTTCTGAACTCAAATTAGCCATGTAGCGTTATTGTAAGACAGATATAACACATGTAGGTTCGGTGTACTCAAAATAATCTAATATTATATGAAAAAATTTTATTATTCCTAATTGGTTGGAAATATACTATACATTTTTAAAAGATTATTAATAGAAGCTACATGGTCATATTAGTGTTTTGCTGGTGTTGTGATAACAACAATTATACTTTACCTAACCTGTATGTACATGGATCAATGTATGACATAAGTACTTATAATGCTTGTGCAATGTGAATGAGCACAATAAATCATAACCTGTACATAACAAATCTAATAATAAAAAGCTGTTATTTTTATGATCTTTGTTGAAATCTAAAATATAAAAAAATGTGTGTTTATAACTGAAAATGTTTTAAGAATAAATATTTTATATAACTGCTTCTACATCAAACACAGCAGATTTATAATTTAGTCTGCAATGTGTACCGTTAAAAAAATATATTAGTCATAAATATCCTAACTCAATTTATAGCAAAATTTAATTCTAATAATTTATTAATTACTTGTTTACGATGGGGATGACTTAAAAATAATAACTCTCTGTAATATGACCCTATTGAATTTGTTACAGAGCTATCTTCATCCATATGTGGTAATAAGCAATCTAAACATTCAGCTAGACGAGCCCGCAAATGTGGATTTCTCACTCGACTATTTGATGTCATAAAGATTAAAACAGCATTTAATAATTCACTAACTAATGAAAAACCAGGTTCCTCTAAAGATCGAGAATGAAAACGACGCACCAATGTTAAATATCGCCAAATATTTTCCAACAAAAATTCTGGAATGCATCTAAAAACACAAATTATTATTTTTTATTCTATTTACTAAGGTAAATAAAGTTTATAAAAAATTAATAATTTTACTTTAATGTAGGAGGAACAACACTAGGCAACGGAAATTCAATAACTGAGAATTTATTTGGACAATAAGACTGAAGGTTATTTGATTGAAAATCTTTGTCTACATCCAACACAACTTGAGTAAGCCAAATACATGTTGCTTTTTGAAATTGACTCAAAAGATGTAATGTTGTTGGTTCTAAAAGAACAGCTTTCATAGATAGGTATCTAAAAAAACAGTAAAATATAGTTTCATAAAATAAATTATGTCTGATAATGATATGATATATAAGAACATTTTTATTTAAATACAGTTAAATTTCTATAGCTCAAACCTAAAAAGAATAAAAAAACAATTTAAGATAAAGAAGTCTTACATAAAAAAATTTACATATTCTATACTTTTTACCCACCTTTTTTCCACCAGTTTATACAAAATAATAAAAAAGGTGTGCACGTGGGTGTCGCTCTGCTGTGCCTGTACAGTAGGTTACATGTGGGTCAGTCAGCCTATGATATTACTAAGTATGTTTGATGATATTATATTGCGAATAAAGTGATTTATATATATAACCTATTTACATGGAAACTTCTTTCAAAATTTCAATCCTTAGATATAAAAGTTGAACATTTTATAAATTTTTAACTACGAAATAAATATAAAAATTTTTAAATATTAAATTTGATACATTTTATCAAAATTCGAACTTTAAATGCTTATAAAAAAAATTGTAACTATGTATTTTTAATATTTTTCAACTACTATTGTAACAATATGTTAGGACTTAAGGAGCCTTGTATTACATTTTCACGTTTTTTTACTAAATAAATATAGTTTTATTGACATTTATAGAAAAAAAAAACGAAAAAAATTGAAGATTGTAAATGTACGTGAACAGCTCAAAACAAGTCAAAATAATATTATGATGTATAGAAAATGCTAATATAAACATTCAGTGAAATTTTCATGTATCTACAGTTATTCCTTTTTGAATTCGCTACATGAGAAATCAAGTGAATGTAGAAAAAATGTGAACATCAAATGCTCATAAAAATTTAACTTGATTTCCTTGTGAACATTTTTTTTTTTTTTAAATAGACAAACTTATGAGAAATCTTGTATTATATTTTCAAATTTTAGATTTAAAAAGAAAAATGTTTATGAAATCTCAACTCAAAATAATTTTCTAATTGAAGACTAGACTAATAATTCTAGTTTAGCAACCTATCGATTTTTAAGGTTTTTTTTTTTTGCAAAATGTGTCTTGGGGTGATTAATAAGAATGAAAAAAAAAAAAAAAGGTCGGACGGACTTAGTTTTGAAGTTATCGCTGAAAAACTTCATACAGTAGATTTTTTTCAAAACCCCGGGGGAGTTGGGGGCTGAGCAAAACTTTATCGTGTTCAAAAAATGATAATATAAACATTTGTTTTAAAACTTTAACTACACCAAAAACCAAAATTTGTCAAAAATTGATTTTG
Organism: Acyrthosiphon pisum; assembly: GCF_005508785.2. Taxonomy (NCBI): domain Eukaryota; kingdom Metazoa; phylum Arthropoda; class Insecta; order Hemiptera; family Aphididae; genus Acyrthosiphon; species Acyrthosiphon pisum. Next base: position 76,953,625 of record NC_042495.1, on the reverse strand, counting down.
TATAAAAATTCTCGGTTTTCCTTATTTTAGATTCTGAGTGAAACGATGAATGTATTAATTTTACAATGATGTGTGTTTTTTTTTTAATTTTTTTTAATTTTTTTTTAATTTTTTTTTTTGTGTCTGTGTACTCGATAAGTAGTCGAAATAATGCTTCGATTTTCAACTTTAGTATCTTATGTTCGATTGGAAAGTGAATATCGTTGGTGCATTGGGGAGGTCAAAATTTAAATTTACCAGTAATTTTCAAAAGCGCCAAAAAAACCAAAGAAAAATAAAGGAAAAACGGGAATTTTTACGCAAAATCAATTTTTCACAAAATTGAATTTGGTTTTTGGTGTACTTTAAAAAAAAATGACCGTAGATACATGAAATTTTGACTGAATGTTTATATTAGCATTTTCTATACACCATAACATTTTCAAAATATTTTGAACTGTTTAGAGACATTTTGATTTTCCATTTTATTTTAGTTTTTTTTCTAAAAATATCAATTAAATTTTATTTGTTGATTAAAAAAGCATGAAAATTTAATAGAAGGCTCCTAGTATATTGTTTCAAAAGCAGATGAAAAATATTAAAAATCCTTAGTCACAGTTTTTTTTTATAAGCATTTAAAGTTCAAAAATTGACAAAATATGGAAAAATCACGAAAATTAGCATATTATTTTGAGTTAAGAATTCGTAAAAATTTTTAAAAATTTTTAAATTTTTAAATCTAAGATTTTGAAATGTAATACAAGATTCCTTATAAGATTAGCTACCTTTATTAAACAAAAAATATCTATAAGAAAGTCAAATTAAATTTTTATGATCGTTTGAAATTCAAATTTTTACAACATTGGGGTATTCACTCGATTTCTCATGTATCGATTTCCTTATTTTGTTGTAATACAAAAATGAATAACTGTAGATACATGAAAATTTTACTGAATGTTTATATTAGCATTTCCTATACACCATAACATTTTGAAAATATTTTGACTCTTTTTAAACTGTTTACGGACATTTTCAGTTTTTAATTTTTTTAGTTTTTTTTTCTATAAATATCAATAAAGTTTTATCTGTTGGGCCAAAAAGTGTAAAAATTTAATACAAAGCTCCTGATATATTGTTACAATATCAGTTGAAAAACATTAAAAATACATAGGCAAAATTTTTTTTATAAGCATTTAAAGATCGAATTTTGACAAAATTTATCAAATTTTAATTTAAATAATTATTTTGTAGTTAAAAATTTATAAAATGTTCAACTTTTGTATCTAAGAATTGAAAATTTAAAACAAGATTCCACATAAGTAATTAATTCTGTTACCAAAAAATCTAAAAATAAATTTACACAGTTTATTTTTATAGTCATTTTAAGTATAAATTTGGACGAAATTACATATTAAAAACCTAGAATAACTATTTTAGTTATTTTGTTGTGATTGTATAATATTATTCTTGGGTATACTTGAAACTTCTAAAGTATACTATTATATATCTATGATAGTATCACGGTTTGTTGTTGATGTATAACGCGTTATAAGTACCTAATAGATATTATGATATGATTAATTTGGAATTTATTACAGGTACTTACTATAGGTAAATTTTTTTTTAAATACTATAGACTATAATATAATATTATGTCTTATACCTAGACTGACATACCGTCTCCGCTCAGAATCGTTTTTCTTATACAATGATATTATATTATTGAATTCAAATATAATACCATCCATTATACAGTGACCCACTTGTAACCTACTGTACAGCAGAGCGAAATCCACTTACCCACTTTTTTTTTTATGTTTTTCACGGCACTTTCGAAAATTACAGTGAATTTTAGAATTTGACCCCCCCTCCATCGCACCAACTTTATTCACTTTCTTATAAGATACTGTTGAAGAAAATCGAATAAGTTTTACAGACACAAAAATTTAAAATGTAAAAAAAATTTAAAAACACACATCATTCTAAAACCAATACATTCATTGCTCCACTCAGAATCTAAAAGAAAGAATAGTAAATATATAATGTTAATACTATTATTAGCTGACTATGAGCTACAGTAATTGACTACTGGGTAAATTAAATTCAAAGAAAGGAATCTATGCAAAATAAATAATATATTAAGATGTTTGAATCAGAAAAACACCATAACAATTATTCAAAATCGTATATATATCAGTAGTACCACTATATTTCTAAAACAAATTTTTTAGATAATTAATGTTTAGGATTAGTTTCATTTAAATAATTCAATTGAATTTACTTGGTCATTTCACCTTCCATTCGATCATTAATAAGTTTCATTACTTCGGATGTGGCTGCACCAGATTGTGTAGCATCTACAAAAGTCTGTTGCATTCTTGCTAACTCTTGGTTAATATTTGTCATTTTTTCTTGTACTTGAGCAAAACCTATCTCTAAAGACTTTTGTGTCATGTAAAAACATTCTGTGATGAAATTAAACTGTCCTTTAGCTACAGGTCTATGGTCTGAAGAATTATCATCTTCACTAGAATCTTCAATATTAGTTGGTAAAAGCATAGTGTGTTCATTTAATTTTAATAGATGTACTCCACGTTGCCTACTTTCTTCATTATTAAGAACCTAAACACATAATTATTAGAATAATAACTTACAATATCAGTTATAAATAATTGTAACTAACTTTTGCAGCACAGTAGGTAGGATCAATTTTCAACAATTTTGAATTATCTGTATTAGAAATAAATGGTTGACACAGCCTTAAAAGAACCGCACTTAAGTTTAATGCAAATCCATCTGAAATAAATCCTAACATTGACATTTCAATATTCCATAATTTACAGCGTCCCATGTTTTTTTCTAAGCAACTTCCCAACCAAGATAATGTCTTATGTTTCACTTCAGGTCCAGCTTTTAGGAGGGATAATACAATTTTATGCAATTGAACATGTAATGTTTCTAAACCACGCCATATGTTACTTTCCATTGGACCAGATAACTGTTACAAATAAATATTTAAAAGAAATGTTATATTATGAGACAACTTGAAATATACCAACCTCTTCCATGGGTTTTTGGAAATATTCAAATTTACCCCCTGGTGTTTGTGGTAAACCTGATATTGCAAAAACAGCTCCAAGCACTGTATTTGTAAAATGTAAGCCGGGAGATGTATCTGGTACATAACAATCATCAATCAACAACTACAAAATAAGAATACATTTATAGTAAAAGTTGTATAACAAAAAGTATTCATAAGGGATATTAAAATAATTTCAAATGATTACAAATATTAATTATGTTTTTAAATATATAAAGCCTTTATACTAGTACCTACTGGTGTCCACAATAAAAACATTTACAATTTTAGCCATTGAAAGAATTTCTATCAACCAAAATTAGTTTAAGTTGTACCCACAGGTCTTATCTATAAAATAGTAAAGACCTGTAGATCGGGCATGTATTAAAAGCTATACTTAAAAATTAAAAACCATTTAAAACACAATATACTATACACGATTGTGCTCAGACAAATTACCAAAAAGTTTCAGTCTCTTTTAAAGGGACGTCATAGTGACTTTTGTTGTCTCTGTCTTACAATTGCGTAACATAGGGACTTTTACGCATAGCAGAACACATCTATCTCCGTTAGTTTAAAAACTAATGGTTTTTTATTATATTTTAATTTTAAAGCGAGTAATGTGTTTTTTTTTTTTTAATTGTAAACTATTTGTACATCTTAATATAAAAATATAATAAAAATCCTATGTCATTGTCTAGATAATAATCTTACTTTTAAATTGTATAAGAGGTCAATTTGCTCTAATTTTTAAACTAACGGAGATAAATGATAATGCTGAGCATAAAATTTGCTACCTTACACACTTCTAACTTTCTAAGACAGAGACAACAAATGTTACTGTAACGTCCCCTTAATAAAACACTCACAATATATAGTATGTTTAGATATAAAACCATTAATAATAAGTAATAACCATTAATGGTGTTATAACTAACAATTTTAACTGGAACTTACATTAGCTAATAATGGTTCTGCAGAGAATACTTGTAGTAACGCAATCTCACAATGCGGTAAAAATGTAATTGTTGATTGTAATATTTTTTCTTTTACTTTCTTAAGTATTGGTTGGTATATACTTTGAATTTGTGACTCTCCATCATCTTCATCCAAAATAATTTGTTTATTAACAGAAGTAAAAAATTTCAGGTAATCTTCAAAAGATGCCATATTGGTTTCAAATATTTTTAAAACCTAAAATAATATTAAATTAATGGATTATAATTCTTAAGTAACATCTGTTTCAATACCTATTCCTTCCAATAGGTAGTTCATATTTCATAATTTGGTGATAAATAAGTAAATATTTAAAATATTCATTATTCACAATTTAACATTATTCACATTACCTATTGAAATTAACATTGTAAGAAAAACTGTATCTTAGATACAAGATATCAAGTAACTTGCTATTTACATAAAATAAATTAAAATGTAAATTTGCTTTAGTAAAAATATAAATCTATGAAGATCTTTTTGAGGAATTTTTGAATATAATAATCATAAAATGTTGACAACAATTTTATTATTATAAATTAATGCTCCTTTATCCAAAGTATTTGAAAGGATTAATTAATACTTAGGACAAAAAAAAATACTTATAATATGTGTAATCTAAAACATTAGTTATAACAATGGAAAATATTAATTTATTAGATAAAAAAATTGAAATGAACAAGTTATCATCATAATAAAATTAATGAAAGTTCAATACTTTTCCAAACAATTTAGAAAACTATCGTCAATAAATTAAATACAGTGGCTATTTACACATCCAATGTGAAACAATATAATTTTAATGTTTTTTTTTTATGTTATAAAATGAGAGTAGGAGGATTGAGAATATATTTCTGTACAAGGTACCTAGCATAATAAAGTAGAAGCAATTCCCAGTGTTTACGGCATAGATTAGTTGTACAAACCTTAAGGCTGGGGATAAAGTCAGTCAGACCATGAAATTCAATTTTAAAGATAAAAGTTTAATATTAATTGATTAGTTTATCATTTGTTTTAAACAATACTTATAAGCTATAAGGGCTTACAAATGTCTGGTAATCAACACTTAACCGTCCGAATTCTGCTGGTAATAAAATCTGTTATTAGTCGGTTAGCATTAACCAACACTTTACCGGACATTGGAACAAAGGCTCTTAATAGTATAAAAATAATTAAAATGTACCTGATCATTAATGTTTTGAGGACTATACAAATCAGGTTGTTTAAGAGCTGTAGATACATTTGTACACAAAAATCCAAATATTTTTGAATAAGTATCTTCTCCGATTGATGGATAACGATTTTCTTGTTTAGCAAAAGTCAATTCAATGAAGCATTGAAATAAATATACAATGCACTCATTCTCCTTAGTATGTGAAGTAATTAATACATTGGGTTTGGTCTTGAGTAAATATGGTATTGGATCAGCCAATAGTGTTCTTTCGAAAATTATTTGTTCAAGAATTTCTAATTCTTCTCCATTATTGACATTTGACTTCAATACTTCTAATAAATCTGGTAAATAAATAACTGGAGAGTCGTATTCTTTATCGAAGCGAGGTATCATTGTAAAATGAAATACATTTTCAACAAGTTTATTTAAAGTTTCATCAATACCATTATTTATTAATGCCATTTTAGAATTAGAACCTGTTGTGTTATCCGTAGATTCACAAGAATTATCGAGATTTTTTTTTTTAAATATAGCGAATTCGTTTCCCGACATTTGTAGTTTGTAGCATGTACACGTATGAATAAAATAGTAAATTAACAGAACAAAACAGCCAACAAAATTAAACAACTAGTTCCAGCGGATTAGGCAAAGATATACAATTACCACAGAATAAATTCTGTGATATTCATAGATTATAAAGATTTATTATCTATGGTGATATCACAGAATGTATTACATTTTAAATATTATGATAAGGATAACAAATAAAAATATGACCATGGCAGCCCCAAGGTTTATGGATTATAATTTATAATCTAAAAACCTTGCAAGGCAGCAGGCTGGGAGGCCTATCGATGCTAGGAATTATTTATAATTGAACATTCTTTTCCTGTTATATCAAGGCATCAAGCCCCTGATGACTTGTATGTTCTAAATTATTTGTATACACCTATTTAAATACTTTCTTTTTATCAAATACAACTATTTATATAATTAACTAAATTGTCATTTTTAAATTTCCTATTACAAAAAAAATATATGAAAAATGTAAGAGTTAATTCACTAAATTATCACATATTATAATGCTTTCAAAGTGCATTATTTAGAAAAATTAACAAATAATAATTATTAATTATTAATTAATATATTGATTTTAAATACAATTCATAATACTAGTATTCATATTACCTATGTGTCACCAAAATGTACATATTTTGAATATCTTTTTATAAGCATTTATTACTCAGGTCTCAGTTGTACCTATCACCATTGATTTTATAATATATTCATAATATTTATAGTATATTATAAAATAAATGCTATTACCTATTTATTATTATAAATTAACTGAGATCCTGGGGATAGAAACACATCATCTATATATGCTAAATGGTTGATAGACTTATATGGTCATCTTAGATCAGTGCTTATTTTCTTTAGACTTTAAGCGTTTATGGAAAAAGTTTAAATACTTAAATTTTAATATTATTATTAATATTTCTCAAAAGTATATTATAACATTAATTTATTATACATTTTAATAATTTATCTGTTTGAAATAGTACCTACATGTAATTTTAGTATATACCTTATGTCCTTATTTAGAAAAAACAATTAATAATTTTGATTAAGGGAGCCTTGACAGTTTTACATTAAATTTAGTGGGCCTCATGTCAAAAAAATTTGAGAAGCACTGTACTAGATTATACTGTAAAATATCTAAATATATATAACTATCTGTCCCGGTAAAAGATGTTTGTAATGTTGCATTTCAATACACCTTGCTATGATCATAGCACAGAATAGATTAATTTTCATCTATTGAAGATATTCAAGAAGAAAAATTCGATGCGTATCGATATGGAATAGTTACGTACCTATGAAGATTTTCAAGAAGAAAAATTTGATACGTATCGGTATGGAATAGTACGTATCGGTATGGAATAGTACGTATCGGTATGGAATAGTACGTATCAGTATGGAATAGTTACGTACCGGCTCGTATCGAAGTCTCGTATTGAGTCCGATACGGGTCCGATACGTATCGCTTGTATATTATTGCACATGTAACTTCTTGAACGCTCTTGAACTAAAATTTCTTCCTTGAAAATCTTGAATATAGAAATACGATATACGGAATAGTTACGTACCGGTTCGTATCGAAGTCTGAGTCCGATACGTATCGCTTATAACTTCTTGAACGCTTTTGAACTCAAATTTCTTCCTTGAAAATCTTGATACCGTGATCAATATGAGGCTCCCTGATTATCTCTATGCTATAGATTCTATATGCCACGATATAAATAATACGGTGTATAGTCATTTCCTATGTTTGATCCTTTGATCATATACTTGTATAGTTGTATATATTATATGATATAAGGTTTGATCACAGAATATAACAATTTGGTTTGATTAAGAAATTTTTTAGTTATATTTTGACGGCATTTAATGCAGTAATTATCCGCCAAAAGCGCTAAGAAGGCCGATTATTTAAATAATTATATATAGCATTTAGACTTTCTACGATCTAATCACGGCTGAAGTAGTTAAATGTCTCCTCAAAAGAGCCATTGTTCATATTACTCATATTTTCAACTCAATAATCAGATTATCTTATTTTCCTTTACTATGGAAGTTCTCGACAATCATCATGATCCATAAGCCAAATAAGCCAGCTGATACAACTTCTTCTTACAGACCAATAAGTCTTCTTCCCTTCCTTGCGAAAATTCTAGAAAAACTTATACTTAAACGCATCCTACCAATAATTTCTGACAAGAAAGTTCTGCCGGACTATCAGTTTGGTTTTCGTTCTTCGCATTCGACGACCCATCAACTGCATAGGGTAGTAGATGCAATATCTTTCTCTCTGGAAAAAAAATTATTTTGTACAGCAGCTTTCTTAGACATATCGTAAGCTTTTGATAGAGTCTGGCACGATGGTCTCCTCCATAAACTAAAAACATATCTTCCTTCACCCTTCTATCTTCTAATCAAATCATACCTAACTGAACGTACCTTCCAAATACGATACGGGTCTGACACGTCAAGTATTGGCAGTATAAGTGCTGGGGTT
>NC_042495.1:76919214-76945218 GCF_005508785.2 Acyrthosiphon pisum | reverse complement strand
AGTACTTTATATTTGTTTTTATAATTTTATCATGATTCACAAGTATTATTATTCGGAGAAGAAAGAAATATATATTTGTGGACTTTATTAGATTTAATTCTTCAATAATTTCGTTGTAGCAATATTAAAATCAGTATTATCAAATAATATTATCAATATTATATCTTTTTATTCTATTACTGTTTTATATTTAATCTAGCATATCCAATTTTACCCCAAAATTATCACGTGCTGGTATAACCAATGAAATTCAAAGAGCATTTACAAAGTGGAGTCGGTATAGTCAAATCACTTTTTCAGAAGTATATAATGCTAATGCAGATATCTTGATTTCATTTGGTGTTTCCAATCACGGAGATCAGTAAGTGTGATTTAGAGTAAAGTATAAACCTATATAGTATAATATAGACGATAATTAACAAACAATTTATATTATTTAAAATAAAATATAAATAAAAATAAATGGACAGTTGTATGACGTCCTAACTTTTTAAAAATTTAAATATGTTAGGTTTCCATTTGATGGTCCTGGTAATGTCCTTGCACATGCATTTTATCCAATGGAACTAGGATTTTTAGGCGGAGATATACATTTTGACGATAGTGAAGACTGGACATTAGACAACTCTTACAATGGTATATAGTATATTAGTATTAACCCTATTGACTATTTAAAATATAAAACAATGTTATAAGAATTACCAACTTATACTCATGTGTTTATTATATTATAGGTGTTGATTTCTATTCTGTGGCTATTCATGAAATGGGCCACAGTTTAGGATTGGGACATTCGTCAGAACCTAATTCCATTATGAATCCCTATTACACAGGTCCACAACCTCAAGATATTGGATATGACGATATATTAGGAATGCATTCATTGTATAGTAAGTATATTTTTAAACACTATCTGTTTGTTTTTAATTCTTTGTTGGACGTATAGAGTTGTTTTTAATTTATTTAATGATTTTTTTTTTTTGATTAAATCTACGGTGACACTGGCCATATTGATTGATAATTATAATTTATAATGATGTACAAATTAAAATAATAAAAATCTTAAATACTAGGTAGTTGAAAATACAATATGAGAGTAATGTTAAATCATGATGAGAAGATTACCGGTGATGATTAATATTGAGTTGGGGTCCTGGTTAGTGGTTGAGTACTTCCGTGAATGATTCCGGAAGCATAGTATTTTCTCTGATCTGGGAGTATATACAACATTCAGTAAAAATATATATTTGATGTCAATGTGGTATATATTGGGGTGTTCTCTTTAGCCATTAGGAAGCCGCGTGTAATTTTTATATATGGGCCGATTCTAAGTATTATTACACAAATTAAGTCTTGAAAGGCAATGGTGGCAATGGTGGAGCTAGAACAACTATTACGTAAAATATTCCAAAAATTACTTGGGTTGCTTTGAATTTGAGATTCAGTACGAAATAGGTAATTCTTGTGGCATTTTGTTGACATATATTTAATCCAAGCACGCAGTTCGCAGTTGAGAGAATACTAAATAATCCTGTAGATTGTGTGATACCTTTAAAGCAGCATATTGTGCTCGTTTTTTAGTTAACACCAAAGTTTAACACAGATAATCAAGTTTCATTGTAGGCCGAATCACTCAAATGTTTGTAATGTGTTAAATTCCTGCTACTATTTTTGTCATTTCGTAAACATTATGTCCCTGCACTGGCTTATAAGAGTGAAATTTCTATTCTACGCCAGCGATGAAACGAGTATAAAGATATTTTTCAGACTGGAATGTTTTTATGGGTTTCTCATTTGAATTAATGTACGATTGGTGTAATAAAACATAATTTATATATGTTTAGCAATAAATGGCATATGATAGATACCTATTATATATTTATATTATAAAAACTTGTAAAAATAATAATAATAATAAAAATAATAAATAATAATTGAATTTTAGTTTCTAGAACTTTGCCCGAAGATCATGTGCATTTTTTACCAAGTACTATTCAACCACAGCTGAGTCCGAGAGTACCTAACAAACCACATGTACATTGGTCTTCATTTAGCCATGAAACATGTACAGATGATAACATAGTAACACTAGAGTCAGTGACTACTTATAAGCCTGAAGTCTCAACTCGTAAAAATAATAATATAGATGAATGCCAAGGTAATTTCGATGCTATTTCATGTTTCCGTGGAGAAATTTTCGTGTTTAAATACAGCGTAAGTTTACATTACCTTTAATTTAATAACGGCTCGTGTACGGTGTACAAAATAATTGTACAAAATAATATTTCCAATGTAGTGATCGATTTAATCTATTAAGGGGATTGCAAACCGACAATTATTTAACTGAAATCGGTATGATTGACAAAAATTTCATACAAATTAATTTATCTTAAACCGTGCAAATGAGCATAAATTGTTCAGCGTTCGTGACTTTGACTTGTACCACACTCGCGGAAGCGCTCCGCTATTTTATTTACACGCAGTCATAAATGCTAATGATCACTTACTACGCACACATTAATATGACCCATATCCACATGCATACAATTTTAAAGTTGCCATTTTGAGCTCCTTAAAAACTGCCCATTTGCAATTCCTTAAGTAGAATTTACCCATCATTAACTCTTAATTATTGTATACAAATAGATATGTATAATTGTAAATTGTACCTACGGATGAATCCAGTGGGGTAGCTGCAGCCCCCCCTGAAATGTTAAAAAAATTTAAAAATTATTTTAATGGTCTTTGATATAGTCACCCAAAAAGTCTTAAATTGTATTTGAAATATTTAAAAATGTACTACAAGTATTAACACTTTTCAGCTATCTAAAGTGTTAGAGTTGTATTAAATATCAAAGTGATCTAACCCTCCATAAATTATGATACAGTAATTATAAAATTTTATGAGATACATAATGGAGCCACATGGATACATGTAGGAAGACAATTTAAATTTTAGATTCTGAGCGGAGGAAGGAAGCTACAAGCTTACAATGGTGTTTATAAATTTCTACTAGGAGTGTTTTGATTTCAACATATAATACCTTATCTTTTAGCAAATGGGATCAAGGGGGTACCTACTTTAGAAAATAAAATATTCATTATGATCATTGCGCGCGGCAGTTAAAGTAGTGTTGTGTGCATTCGTATAAACATAAAACTATACATATTCGAAGGATAAAACTTCTTAAATAATGATTTCCTCGATTTTTTTTTTGCATCATCGTTCCTAACTCATTGAAATCCGTAAATTAAAAAAAAAAAAAACAAAACCAATGTTGGGTAGCTAAAGTGAATTTGTTCTTATTTTTAAATTTGTCAAATTGTTATATTAGAAAAGTAGATAAAAAAAAGTTTGTCCAAATAATAATACAGGTGCTCTGTTAATCTACAAAAAAAAGTTACATCCATGCCATATAGTTTTGCATTAGACTTAATTTTATGATAATGTGAATAAATTCGAATGACGTCTATAAATAATTTTAAAACCGTTAGTAAAATGCAAATATCTACTATATAGACTAAAATTTAATATAAACGCTGGCTATCATCTGTGATCTGTTTCGATACCTTGAGGTTATTTTGGGAGCGTCTAGTTGCTATACTCCGGCCCACGAGAGTCCATATGTCAGAACGCGTCCGTCACTGCGCATCGGCACGTTGCCGAATAGTGGGAATGGCATCATGGTGGGAGAAAACAGACGTCACGTATTATTATATGAATGCGCGGTTTACGTATGGACTCTCGTGGGCCGGAGTATAGTAGCATGGAGCTATGTACTCTCCTGATGTCAAGTGGGGCTATCCCGGCTGTATTAAGTACGCTGGGAATAGGGCTGGAGCGATATGCTCCGGTGGCAAGCCTTAGCCCAGTGTGGTGTACAGTATCGATAATTTTTAGTGCTGATGTCTTAGCGTTTATAAATAGGAAAGAATTATATTCGAGCTTGGATAGAATTAGTGTTTTATATATTTGTAATAAACTAGAGGAGTGGCTTCCCAGTTCCCCATGAATTGTGTGCTAGAGATTTTAGGGTGTTCATTCTTCTAAGCGATTCTTTTCGTATGGACTTGAGGTGCGGTATTCATCTGTTTCTTGAATCAAACAGCTAGTACTCCTAATATTTTGATGAAGTTTTTTTAGTAACTTTGTTGTTATTACCTAGTAACTGTAACTTATACGACAAGGTAGCCTTGGTTACCAAAAAGTTAGACCGTCATTAAATTCAAATTTAACATATACATGCTACTGTCATAAGCCACTATTTTGTAACTCCATTTTTTGTCATAATTGAGGTTTTTCAGGTCTCTAGATATTTTATTAATTCTCTATCGATTTCTGTACCTAATAAAAATTACGAGTTTTGTCATTAAAAATCACAGTATATATCCTATTGTTGCGTATTACAATGGTGTTTATTTATTTATTTATTTTTTTTAAATCCTGTATACAAAATTTCTACCAGAAGAAGTGCTTCGATTTAAACATATAGTACCTTATCTTTTAGCAAATTGGATCGAGATGGTACTTTAAAGAGGTCATTTTTCAATTGTATTAATAGTTATTTAATGCCACTGGAAAAATCACCAAAAAATTACGAAAAAACGCTAAAAATGGATTTTAATTTCTAACACTTTGTTTATCACCATAGAAACGAATAAAAAATTATAATATAATATTAATTGAACTTACAACTTATTTAAATATCTAAAATTTAAAAAACATCAATTTTTTAAACACATTGATATAGCAATGATATCTGATTATCTGAAGACATTCCGCATTAACTCTAAATAAAAGTGTAGGTACCTTGTACCTGCTTACTGATTTTCGTCCTCTGATTCATTTAAGCCTATTGGGAATATGGGATAAGTCCATTAAACCCATACAAATTTATGAAAAATTCTTTTACTTTTGTACTCAATAGTGTCTTAAAAATTATAATAATACACCATATTTTTAATGTTTTAAAAATTATTATTTTTGCTCTGCGGTCTAGTTAATAATTATTATTTAGTGTCAAATACTGTCTTGTTTCTTGAAAAACTATGTTTATTGGAGTTATATTGTCATATAGCTTATGACGGCAGCATGGACTTAAACGTTAATACAAACAAATTGTGACTACCTAGTACCAAACATTCATATTAATATTTCCTGGAAAATATTATAATTTTCTAAATACATTCAGGGGCGGCTCCAGGGGGGGGGGGGGGTAGGGGCCGCCCCCCAGCCCCGTATTTATAAAAAATGTATATATTGTTAACAAAAAATGCATATTAAATTATTATAATATTGTCATATGGACTATATGGGCCATAGAGGTATGACGGTGTATACGATGTACCTGCTGGGTAAATGGACTAAAAATAGACGACTTGAATTTGTGTTGTAAAAATTGTTGTTTTCTTTTTGTTATAAGATTTTGTGAAATTATAACTTGCCCCCCCCCTCCCCCTAACCAAGGCTCTGGAACCGCCACTGAATACATTGTGCAAGGTAATTATAATTATAATTTATACTTTATAGGCATTTGAAATATTCGACTTTTTCTTTAATTTACGTTATTAAAATTTAATTCAAAATCTTGAAAATGTAATGAGAGGTTCACCATTATAAGTTGTTCTAGCACCATTTAAAAACATAAATGTATTTTTTTTATATTTATAAATTTATGATAATATAAATTATAAATTATATCTTAAATGATTTAATGTTAGAAAATCAGCCACATCAAATCATTTTACCACCACTGGTATCGAGAGTTGAAACATGTCGTTTCGTCAAACACAATAAAAAACTGCTTGAACATATTTGTAATGTCAGACGTCGGTAGTTTTTCTCTGCCGACTGTCAGTATTTTGCTTGTTAGTTGATATCTACCACAGTTGGTCGATCTATCTTATATACAGATATCAGTGCTAATTAATAATAATTAATATTGTTTAATTTATGTAAATGTATAAGTAAATGCAACATACAATATATTCAATAAAAAATATTAGACGATAGAAATAAACTCTTTTATTTGACTAGGTTCATATTTAATAAACATCTCAATTTAATACACATTGTAAAATCAATACATAATTCATTATTCCGCTCAGAATCTACAATATTTAAAAACCTAGACATTTAAACCTATAAAGGTTTAAGCTATTTTTATAATCTATATAAATGAGTAATTAATAATTTAAATGTTTTTACATTAAATGTATTCATAACATTAAGCTATTATGGAGGTTAAACAATCCTGGATCCATACAACCGCGTTATCCGGTACAATTATTAAGGTTCTTTCAAGTATTAGCAGATTCCAGCCAGGCTATTGTCAAAATTGATGCAGCATACGAAAGGCCGGACTCTAATATTGTTTTGTTTCATGGTAGGTAAAGATTAAATATTTATATCTCTATAGAGACTCTCTCTATCAATTAGTAATATATATTATATTCTTCACAGTAACACTGTGCTGTATTTGAGGGAAGGGGATTTGGGTGTCATCGTATCCCCCATGATAATTTATTTTTAAAAACTGGCAAACCACATTTATGTACTTATTCAAATGTAAATATTATTATTTATAGTAGTAGCTTTATAGTAGGTACTTTAGTATACTATAGTAGATATATCTTATAGAAATAATACAAAAAACCCTATGCTAGCTGTACATGATAGGTACCTAATAAATAATGTTATTTCGTACTAATCACAATATTATTACTATCAGTATTCACTATTGCACAAATATATTGAAATACATTATATGGAATTGTATTATTGTGGTATAAATATAAATATATAATAATACATATTTCAATCCCCCTAACCAACAAGACAACAAACATGACCAAATTACGACACGGCCCCAACCACTGCGTGGGTTTATTTGACTCTCAGAAGCATCCCATCTTTCAACCAAGTTGTCATCCTTCTATGTCCAACTTTAGATTGTTCCAATTATTCCAATTAAAACCACCTACTGGCTCAAATATTCAACATCCTTTTTTATGGTATATCTTCCCAGAGTATTCTTGGTCTTCCCAAATAGACAGAGAGCTATACTGACGGTTTTACCTCACCCATTTTAGCTCACTTGATTTTTGTTTAGTCTAAAGAATCGGGCCTCCTAAACACAATAAAAAAAATCGACAGAAGTATAGAGACCGGCTTGGGGGAGTCTCCAAAACTAAAAACCAACCGATCTTAGTGCGTCTGCTATTCTGCCACCAACACCAATTGATTCTAGATTATTTAAGGATGTTATAAAAAAATTGGCTGACAAAAATGTGGACGAGTAACGGAATCTAACCTAACTTATAAACATTTCAATCAAACTCGCCGCGGAATTTTATGAGCTAAAAATGTTTATATGTTTGAGTCCAAAATTTTGTCTACCGATTTTTTATATAAAATCTATCAAGGTATTGAAATTATTCTACTGTTTTAAATTCATACGTATCTATACTGCTCTATTTTTATCGACTTACAAAACAGTAGATCTCGTTTTCTAAAAACCATATACCAAAACCTAACCTAACCTACTAAGTTTTTTTTTCATTTAGGTAATTAGGTAAATGTATAATCGGATAGTCATACTTATATTTCTTCTTTATAAATCTACTGAATGTCTAAATAATATATTCAATCTGTCTTGGGATTCTTCCATAATTACTATAGTCTGTAATATGAATATCTGAACGTCCTACCCGCTATATATAGCACCAATTTTATCTCTCTAATGATCTTTTCCAAAAACCATATTGAACAAAATACTATTGATAGTAAATCGTCTTGTCTTAACCATGATTTCACTGTAACAGTGCCAGTTCTTGTGTTTCCCACTTATACCCTCACCAAAGTCTCTATGACACTGATGTATAGGTAAGATTCACCAGGTAGGTATTGTAGGAAATGAAATTCTTTCAGAATATTCAACAGTGAACAGACTTTTGTTATGGATACTTCATAGGCGTACGCAGCCCTCTTGTTCAGGGTATGCAGAAGCAGTGGCGGATCCAAGAGGAGGGGGGGCAAAAGGGACATTCTCCCCCCAATTAGCCTTAGTTTCCCATTGTTAACAGTGTTTAGCCAATTTTGTACTTTTTCCTCCCCCCCCCCCCAAATTAAGCATTGGATTACCACAGGCACCCCCTGAAAGTTATTTTAAGAATGTAAAATTCTGATAAAATATATACACAATACACAAATAGTTTCGAGTTTAAACATAATAATATGTACACTCCTGGGCCGCACTATAATTAGTAATTATTTTTCTTGCGCACAAAAATTTTTTTTCTAAAAACGATTTTTGCCGCTCAAAGAGCTTCAGGGTATGCAGCTGCATACCCTGCATACCCCCTGCGCACGCCTATGAGATACTTTATTATATATTTATATTGTATGCTTTTCTAAAGTCCATGAAAAGTGTACGAATTTCCTTATTATAAGACATCAAGTTATTTGATACAATTGTCTAATTAAAACATTTATTCTATCTAAAACATTGTTAAAAAACTACAAACACCCTTTATATGCAACATTAAGTCAGCATTTAATATAACCTCCAGTAAAGATATACGTATCAAAATGTTCATAGTTGAAAACCAAACACATACAATTAGGTACCTAGTTGCATTGCATTTAGATAAATAGTTTATAGTGTTATCTATATAGTTTACGTAGAGTTAATGTTATAACGTTTAATGTAAGATACGGATTACCCGATTACGGATACCTATATTCAATTAAAATAGTTATCTGGAGTAACAAAGAAGCTAGGTACCATTTTTATTTTTATTTTTTAAAGATTAAAATCTAAAATAATATATAAAATATCATAGAACATAATGTTCTATACTTCTATGAAAATATTACGTAGGTACCCATATTTGCTTTAGTATAAGTCTATTCTTGTTTAAAATTTTATGGAAAAAATATGTATAATTATATGTTAATTAATTTTAATACGTTTTAAAATATTTCAGGTAATAGTTATTATGTATTCAATGGAAATCATTTAATAGAAAATAGTCCAAGACCTATTATGGATTATGGATTTCCACATTTTGTTGATAGAGTTGATGCAGTTATGATGTATGGAGTACCACCAATAACTTATCTTTTTAGGTAAATTTTCAAGTGTAAATATAATATGTTTAGTAAAAATTGATCCCAGTAAATCCTTCATCAAAAAGTTGATCCTTTGATATTTCGTGGAGGCGTATGCAGAATGACTAACAGGCTGAAGACCCCCCCCCCCCTTCATTTCCCTAGGGCCTCCCAAGCTGTATTTCTAAACAATTTTACACTGTTAAGAACAAAATTACAAAAAAAAATCATAGAAATTTTCTGAAAATTATGACTTCCCCTCACCTCTAACCATGTCACTGGAGCTGCCCCTGTGTAATACTATTACAAATTGTAAACCCTAAATAAATTTAAGCTGTTGTGTCAAAAATTTTTAACTACCTAAGTTAATAAAAAAACTTTTTAAAGTTTGAAAATCAATATTAATATAAAAACAATTTGAGTAACAATAATTCATTTTTAAAACAACATCCTTCACATTATGACATTATGACTTATGAGATATTAATCTTAAGATGACGCCTCACCCGCATATGTTGTCTCCGTCTTACAATTTACAAGTGCGTAACATAGCAAATTGTACGCTCAGCAGAACACTTGTAGCTCTGTTAGTTTAAAAATTAGAGTGAATTGACCTCTTATAAAATCTAATGGTAAGATTATTATCTAGACAACCTTATGGGCTTTTAATTATATTTTAATTTTAAAGCGAGTTATGAGTATTTTAAGATGTACAAACAATTTACAATTTTAAAATACTCGTAGGTAACTATTAACTCGCTTTAAAATATAATAAAAAGCCCATGAGGTAGTTTAACCTTTACATTTTATAAGAGGTCAATTCACTCATATTTTTAAGCTAACGGAGTTATACGTGTTCTGCTGAGTATACAATTTGCTATGTTATGCACGAAGATAACATAATATGCGGGCATGCGGCGTATGGCCATACGGGTGAGGCGTCCTCTTAAATTATTCTTCACATTATGACTTATGAAACATTAATCTTAAATTATTATTTTAATATTAATGTTATATTAAATTTATTTTTTAAGTGGGGAATACTTTTGGATGTATGATGATCAACATAAATTGTTATTACAAAGGCATAGATCAATTAAAGAACATTTCAAAGGTGTAAGAACTCCAATAGACGATGTTCTCACGTGGAAATCTGGTAAATAATTTTATATATTATAAATTTTTTTGTCCACTAGATTCTTGAACTAGGTATTTATTATAGTCACTACAGTTTATTTAATTTTTAGTATTAATATTATTACCAATATTGGGTACTCTATAGTACCATGGCTTCAGGCTTCTATAATATTGTAATAATTGTGATTAGTTGCGCTAGGGTTCTTTAAAAACTTTTATCAGAGCCTTAGTAGGGCTACATCTCAATTATAAATGATATTAGAAATTTTGATACCGTAATATGAATACCGTATAATATGAATAAGCAGTGGGAACACTGAAACAATTTATAGGGCGGGGAATCATATTTGTGACTGACCATACTGACCAAACAACAATACAACCCTGTTTAAAATTTGGAAATAAATAAATTGTAATAAGAAAATTAGTCTTTAAATATTATGTAATTGACAACCATGTTCAAATGCTGAATATCAAACAAGTGGTTTCGTTTATTATTTACTGCTGCTGCTGCTGCCACTCTGCCAGAGTGAATAGACAATTTCCGGAACATATTATATTATGTATATTACTTATATATATTTCCAATATAAGTATAACTATTGTCTATTTCTAAATGAAGATATTGGTTGTTAAATCATAAATAGCATCATAATGGTAACAGAAAATTTTCTCATTTCCGACATTATCATATATATGTATTATGTATCCATTTTTAAATGAATATAAGTATAATATAACATAATATAAATAACTTTTATAGGAGATACATATTTCTTTACTGGAAATCAGTATTGGAAGTTTGATCATAATCATAATAAAACAGAAGATGGATATCCAAAAAATGCTGCAGAATTTTTACTTGGATGTAATTCTTAATGTATAGTTTTATTATAAACATTATACATTTGTAACTTATTAATAAGCATATATAAATAAATTGTACAGATTTACATAAAGGACAAGTGTTTAAAAAATAAGAAAACTACCAATGTATATACTTTAATTTAATAACTATTTACAATATATATTTACATTATGAGGTATGTACATACATATATTATATGTAAATAATTTAACTAGATCGTAATACCTATATTATATTATGTATAGTGGTTTGAACTTAATGTATATCTATTAATAATAATAAATAATAATTATTACGCCGTATTTAAAATTAGGCCGTCAACTTTTTTATGGCCGGTTAAAATCCTAAAACCGAGTTTGCTGATACCTTGCCTTTCCAGCGTTGGCACTAACATTTATTTTGATATGTAATTAAAATTACCAAAAAATGCTTTAAAATTTTAAGAGAAAATACATTATATTTATGAAAACAAACATTAGTATTATAATAGTTGAAAATGCTGAAATTTCTATGTTGCTGTTTTATAAAATATAAAGAAATATGCTGTCAAATTTTGTATTTAATTTTACCATTCTCAAAAGAAATTTATAACTAACCCTAATTATGTATATAAATATATAATATATCTTTGTTACTACCCTTTGGTTTTTGCTCCCAACCAAAGGGGGTCGGCCACTCTTCTCAGTTCTCTTACATCTCCATAAGGCTTTGTCTCCTGCCTCTTCTTTACTCACACTACCAGTGGCATATTTACGGGGGGTTGGTGATCAAGGGGATCAATCTTCCCCCCCCCCCCCCATAGACAGTATAAAATATACTTTTCCGAGTACTAAGGTTTCAAACTTTAAAGGCGGGGCTACTGGATAAAATCATATCCCTCCCCAAGACAAAAATCTAAATATGCCACTGGACACCACCTATTATCATTTCATAATTCATTCCTATTCTGTCGATTGATCTCTTCTCTTTTTTCATTATTTATTTCCATAACCACTCATATTGCATTTAAGTTACATCTCTTCATAACATAACCAAACTATCTTAAACTTTTCTCCCTCATTTTGTGGCACACCTGTATACACTAATCCTAATGGATTGATTTCTCCACACCTCATCTTCGCTATACTAACTGTCAATTCCATTTTACTATCTATTATTACATCATTAATGTACCATTTTCATTTATAAACTCGCTTTGTTACTAATAGACTGTTACAAGTCTTCGTTTAATCAGAAAAATATAATAATGCTTACAACACATATGTATTATATCTATATGCTATATAGTTAAATCTATTCATTCATCACTTCAGTACAACTTATCCAACATAGTATTTGGAATAAGAATATAATATAAACTATGTTCAAGGATATTAAAATGTAATTACACCATTCAATGTTCATTGGTGTTTGAATAATCAAATGCAACTGTATATTAGTAGAAGCATGTATTTTATATTGTTATCACACAATAAAATTGAGAACTTATTGGAGTAATGTATTACAAAAGATTTATATAACCATATAACTAAAAATCTAAACTCTAAAGATATTAAAATAAGAAAATGTATACAAATTATTAAAGTACCTAATTCTGATTTGTGATAGAATATAGATTATAATCTATATAAACTGATTAAGAATTATCTTCAATATATTTTTTCTTTCTTCAAATTTTATTAAGTAATGATAGTATACTTAGACATAGCCGCATAGGCACACTACAATAATAAATCACAAACATTTTTTACATACAATTAATAATACAAATATTTAAATGACTAGATTTATAGTAAAACATTTGTAGCTTATACCTCACTATAATTATATTATATTGTATACCTTCAATGAAAACTACAAATAATTTATTGGGAGTAGTTGTTAACACAATCAAATAGTTTAATAACATTAAGGCAGGAGAGTAACATAAGAGCAAGGTAAAAATGTGAGTAACAATCATCTGGAGAAAAAATCCAAAGTGTAATAATATCTTATATTTTTAATCGTCGTCGTCGTCGTCATCTGATGGAACGAACAATTCATTTTCCTCTAGAAAATTAGCCATGTATTTACTTATGGTGGCTCCAATTAGTAACCCTGGCACAACTGTAAAAATTATACCCACTAGCCCAAATGGAATTTTTTGTGGTTCAGGCAATAATGCTCCAGTAGATGATGTGGTGGCTGTACGTACATAATATGGTCGCATAATTCTTGTCATTTTCAAGAAACTTGAAATCTTGGTTTTCATTTTTGTTTTTAGTGTAACAACAGATACAATTAATATATTAATTTAATGAAATTTCAGGAATACCACCAGATAAGTACTTCAGAAGTTTATATTGACAAATTGTCAAATAAAAAACAATATAGAGAAAAAATGAAATATATCAACTGATCTTTAACCGTGTTATTACTTATTATCAGCTAGAGGTCCATATTCCGTAGCCCATGATAATATTATATGGTAATCATATGGGAAATTTGAAAATATATGATAAAACCAAAAGATGATAAAGATAAACTTTATAAATATATACATATACTGGTATATAGGTTTTGATAAGGATGACTGAACATCGGGGATAAAAAATACTTTCTGTGTATTTGCCTACACTGATCCGGTTAAAAGTTACCATTTCTCCTGACCACTTCTACAAATTAATTTGTCTTCATTTTCTTGATTCTTCTTGTAAAATATCATCACGATGTTTTTAATTTTTATAGTCACGTTTTAAAAAATATTTATATTTTAAACTAAAATTATTTAAATTCTTGATTTATTTTATTTTATGTTATTGTCTATTATATTTTGTTGGTGCATTTGTTATAAACTTATAGAGCTGGGTAAATTTTCCCGGCCGTGTAATTTTTTTTAATTTTTAGAGAAGATCAGAAGCCATTTGCAATGACTCTAGAAGTCAAGGAGGGAAACTTGACTAATTCAAACAATCAGCAATTAAATGGTATGTATAATAATAAGTAGGTTTTACACTAATACTAAAATCTAAATTACAAAAGTGTATAATATCAATTAATTGATAGTTTTATATCTATGTTGTATTCTTAGCTTATAATGTTAGCTAATGTTGTATAATATGGTTAGGTACTATTAAAATTTAAAAAATATATTTTTTATTTAGGTCGAACTGTAGGTAAGTACATTTTTGCATTATCAATTAAAAATAATGTGTTAATTAAATTAAAATGCTGTAATCATGCACCTATAATATATTATATATATATTGATGATATGTTATAGGTACCTACCTATTTGTATTTCATTAAATTATTATTTAATACTGTTAGTGGTGTTTATAAGTTATAATATTTTAAATTTTAAATTTATAAACTTATAAATCTTTCTGAATCCCCCTTTTAATAACTATCAATTAATGTCACTGCAATGAATAGTACCTAGGTAGGTACTAGATAAATATTTCTAAATACCTATATTTATTACCTTGGAACAGTTGTGTATTGGGCGTATGCCGTAAACTAACTTCTCTATTTTTTTTTCTTTAAGCATATACTCTAAATGGATTATGATATGCAGATGTATGGTGTATACCTATTAAAAATTTTAGTGATAAGACGAAATATTCTATAATTATTTGTATTTTTAAATTTTCAAATTATATTTAACAGATATTAGATATCAAATGATAATCAAAAATAATTTTGGGAATCAAAGATATTTTATTTACCATTAACTATATTAATATATTACTAGGTACTTTACTTAACTGCATTTTTTATACGTTTTCTGAATTTAAGTTTCCACAAATTTAAAGTGCCATCTAATTGTCACTCCTTTCCTATTATGTTTTCGTAATTTTTATTTGGATAATTACTTCAATAGATATCTACAAAAGACAGTCTTCAAAAGCATTAAGTACTTATATCTGATTGTGATAATAAGGGCTGCAAGAAAATGATTATTTTAAGTGAAACGAGACTTAATGATAAGGGTTTTACCTTTGTTACCTATACTTGTGTGAAAAAGGTGTTACCATAAAAATGTATACTTTTAGCAATTTACCACTTCCTTGGAATTTTTATTAAAATAAAATTTAAATATACATTTATCGAGATCTAAGTTCCATAATAGTATAGTTAAAAAGTAATAACTGGGTTATATTTATGACAATTTATTGGTTTTTCATTTACATTTTTTGAACTTTAAATACTAGTAACGTATAGTGCAGTCTTGCATGGTATCTAAAATATGAAAATTGTACCTATGTAAATGTAACATAATATTAAACTTCAAGTATATCAATTTAATTATGATTATAACTTATTAAATAATAAGTATGTTATATTTCAGGAAATATAGAAATGGTTTGTGATGATCATAAAACACCAACTGTAGATCATGTTATTAATGGAATCAGTAGTCAAGAAGTTAATTCTGAAAGTACTACTGCTGTTGATCATGTAGATGTTGTCAACAATAATGAATCCCATAAAATTGGGAAAAAGCAATCAAAGAAAAATACCAAAAAAGAAAAAGATGTAGATAAAATTATTACGAATGCAAACATAAATGATATTTCTCATAGCGATGATAGTTCTGAGGAAAATACAGATAATGATAAAAAACAAGGTACTGAGATAATCTTCATTCAAGATCTCGGATTTAATGTCAAAATAGTTTGTCCTGGAACTGAAGGTTTTGAAATTCAAGTAGGTTAAATAAAATACAAATTATTCAATGTAAACGTGATTATCATATGTATAATCTAATGTAGGTATCTAGCATGGAATTGGTTCAAGAGATTCACCAATTATTGATGGACCGTGAGGACACATGTCACCGTACTTGTTTTTCGTTACAGTTAAACGGAGTAACATTGGATAATTTTTCAGAATTGAAAACTATAGATGGACTTAAAGAAGGATCTATTATTAAGGTATGTTTCAGTGTTAGATAGTTTCCCGTCCTGTATAACTTAGTTTGTGGGTACAATATAAGTCTGTAGTTCATATAGTTCATGAACACAGCTCTATAATTAAAAATATTTGGGCGCTAAACGCTTGTGTTCAATATTAGGAACATTATATCATAATAATGCTAAGAATCGGTAACAATATAATAATAGATCACCCTAAGCTACCTTCAATGCAGTCTTAATTAATTATTTGCCAAACATCTATTTTTAACTAAAGGAACTTAAAATATTTTTTAATTTTCTGAAAAAACTTGATAATTTTAATTTTTCTATAATATTTGTAGGTTGTTGAAGAACCGTACACAATGCGTGAAGCTAGAATTCATGTTCGTCATGTTAGAGACATATTAAAATCATTAGAAATGGCAGATGCTTATAATGGTGTTGATTGTAATTCATTATCATTTTTAAATGTTGTTACTCAAGGTGATAAGTTTAATATGAATTTTATTTTCCTTAATGGTAGTTATATAAACTGTGTTTTTAAAAATAGAAAAGAAAAAAACTCGGTCTGAAAGTGTTGACTGTACTCCTCCAGACTATATAATGCCAAACAATAAAGATCGACCTTTACTTCCTCTGCATCCAACATCAAAAGACTTAAAAGGACCTCTGTGTATCAAGGTAACAATTATATTTCATATCTTAACTATAATATTTATGCTGTACTTAAAGAAATATTTGTATTTTGTTTAATGTAAAAATATTTTTCATTTTAGATTCTGTTTGAAGCAAAACAATTTTGAAGGGTTTTAATATAATTTCAAACCTCTTTCCTCTCTTGCACTTCCTTATACCTACCACACCATCTTAAATTAAATTAGTTCAGGACCTCCTCAACATTTAACAAAAATGAATAAAACAATTAAACTGCCTAGATTTATTAAATAGGGTCTCCCCTTCAATTATGCCGTCCAGTCCACCTATATACTTGTGCTTATTGCACAAACTATTACAGTTTATATATATATTCTTGTTTGTTCTACATATTAAGTCACATTTTCAATATTTGTTTTTTACTCAATAGCTTTGATTGTTAGGAATATTTTTTATTTTCTTAGTAATTTCCCTATTATTTTCTAATTTAAAGTGTAAAATGTTAAGTGCTGCTTTATTCAAGCTTTTCTCAGAATTATTAATCCTTCCTTTCAACATTAGTTCTATCAAATAGAACACAAAATAACATCAATACTACCAATATAATAAAATATATATTTTGTCAACCAGTGAAAATACATAATATAATTTATGATCTTAGGTGCTTACTACTTCTGCGTGGAATCCGCCTCCTGGTTTTCGAAAAATGCACGGAGATTTGATGTATATGTATGTTATTACATTAGAAGATAAACATTTTCACATTACTGCTTGTACTAAAGGATTTTTCATTAACCAGTAATTATAAATTGTATTTATTTATTTTTATTTTTTATTATAATTTGTATTATGATTAGGTCTACAAACGAAGAATTTAATCCTAAACCCGCTGCTCCAAATCATTTATGTCACTCTTTAATTGAATTGTTAAGTCAAGTAAGTCCAGCTTTCAAACGGAATTTTGCAGCATTGCAAAAAAAGAGAACTGCTCGTCATCCTTTTGAACGTGTTGCAACACCTTATCAAGTATACAGTTGGGCTTCTCCATTACTTGAACATACTTTAGATGCCATCAGAGCTGAAGACAGTTAGTATTATTTTAGTTTTTTTTTATGTTATTTAGAAATTTCATGTTTAAACAAAATCAAATTATATGCGTGCTAAAAAAAATATAAATTTCATTATTTTGTGTATTTTAGCATTTTCATCAAAACTTGGATATGAAGAACATATCCCAGGTCAAACCCGAGATTGGAATGAAGAATTACAAACAACTAGAGAACTTCCCCGTAAAAATCTTCCAGAACGTTTATTAAGAGAAAGAGCCATTTTCAAAGTTTGTATAAACAATATTTAAGTCTTTTAAAATGTATGTGCAAATGTTGAATTAAATACTTGCATTTTACAGGTGCACGGTGATTTTGTAGCTGCTGCTACCCGAGGTGCTATGGCAGTAATTGATGGTAATGTAATGGCTATTAATCCTGGTGAAGAAGCAAAAATGCAAATGTTTATATGGAATAATATTTTTTTCTCTCTGGGTTTTGATGTTAGAGATCATTATAAGGAATTAGGAGGAGATGCTGCTGCTTTTGTTGCTCCTGTATGTATTTAATTATTATCCTTTTATTTTAACTTAAATTATAGTATCTAATTTTTAAATGTCATACTATTTTAGCGAAATGATTTACAAGGAGTGCGAGTATATAGTGCAGTAGACTTGCCTGGATTATACACATTGGGGACAGTAGTTGTTGATTATAGAGGGTACAGAGTTACAGCTCAATCTATCATTCCCGGTATTTTGGAAAGAGAACAAGAACAATCTGTTGTGTATGGATCTGTGGATTTTGGTAAAACTGTGACTACCAACACAAAATATATTGAACTGGTATGTGATCATTCGTTTTATTAAATATACCTCTAAGAAATATATAATATATATTAAATTCTACAATACGCTTATTGTAGCTTAGTCAAGCAGCTCAGCAGTTAAAAATAATGCCACATAAAGTTATCAGTGAAAAAAGTGAAGAAATTGAATTATGTTCTTCTGTAGAGTGTAAAGGTATTATTGGAAATGATAGCCGTTATTATATCTTGGATCTACTTAGAACTTTTCCTCCAGATGTTAATTTCCTGTTACGTAAGTTTTATTTAAACATGCTTTAAATTAAATTAATTTAATAATAATTTAATTCCTGGCCATAGTTGATGAAGATATACTTAGCAAAGAAGTAAAATCTTTGGGATTTCCTATTCAACATAGACATAAACTATGTTGTCTCAGACAGGAGTTGATTGATTCATTTATTGAGTAAGAATTTTAATACTTTAAGCAAAATTATATTCTATTTTAGATCTATCTAATTAAATATTATAATTATATTTTTTTTATAGAACACGTTATATGATGTTTATTAAATATGCAGCATTCCATTTACAGCATTTAAACTTATGGAAAAACCAAAAAAATGTAGACAGCATTACTGATAACAATGCACTGGTATGTTGGAATTGCACTTAAATTGATTTAATCTATGTATTACTTAATTTATTTATTAGATTAAAGAAAAAAAAATGCAAAACATCGATGAAAATAGTAAAAATGAAATAGCTGATGTTAAAATAAATGAAAATAAAGTGAATGAAAATACATCAGAAGAATCATTAGAGACTAAAAAAAAAATTGTGGAAACAATTACTGAAAGCGCTGTAAAAGATAGTATGTTATTATTTTTTAATTTAAATTCCTAGTTCCTTTATTTTTAATTTTGTAATAGGTGATGATAATAGCACAAAAGAAGTTGTTAAAAAAGCTGCTCAAAAAGTCGGCTCACTGAAAGAAACAGAATTTGATATAAGATTCAATCCAGATGTGTTTTCGCCAGGTGTAAAGCATTTTAACTCTGAATCAGATCAATTTAAATTAGAAAAACAATTAGTTGTAGATGCAGCTGAATATCTACTGTTATCACAAATTCCATTGTTTGTATGTTTGTATGATTTATTTATTTGATACTAATTATTGAAGGTCTTCTATCTTATTGTAAATATTCCTATCATATTTTGAGTATTTTTTTTTAAACAAATACAATTTATATAGTTAGAATTGTTGGATTAAAAATATAATTTGTTTATAGATATTGTACTGAGAATTTATATTCTATATAAGTTTTGAAACCTTTTCAAATTTCTAGTTTAAATATTATGAATTATGATTAAATATTGGTTATATTTTAACAAGGTCTAAAAATTATTTTTGAGGACCTTTTCTATTTAGTATTAAATATTTATTATATTTAAATATTGTATTTAGAACTGTATCTGTAAATAAAAGTCAAAAACCAACTGTACTGATGTAATATACTGAAAAAAGTATAAAATATATTCTTATAGATTAGAGACTGCATGGATCATTCTTCTGCTCCAATGGATGGACAAATATTATCTGAAAATTTACATACAAGAGGTATCAATATTCGTTATTTGGGGAAAATAGCTGAAAAACTTTCAAAAATCAAACAACTTGAATATTTGTACAGTATAACTGTTGCAGAATTAATTACTAGAGCAGCAAAACATATATTTAATACATACATACAAGTAATATAAATTATATATACATTATTTTATATACTTACTATATTTAATTTTTTAGTCAGCAGAATTGATGAGTCTAGCAAATGCAGTTAGTCATTTTTTGAACTGTTTTCTGTCATCCTGTTCAACACCACATCCTCAAAATACATTAGACGATGTTAAACCAATCAAAAAACGCAACAAACGTAAAGGTCGATTAAACAGATTACTAACAGTAGATAATAAAGATTGGGCTAATCTTACTCGGCATGCTCTATGGTCTCAAATTCGAGCAGAAGTAAAATCATATTATGCTTGGGAATTGGTTTCTGAAACTATTGAATCTATTTGTGAACATTATGGTACTCAAAAAATATCATTATTGAGGTATATATTATTTACATAAAGTTTTTTATAGGATTTTTTATTTGTGTTTGTTATTTATGACTTGGTAAGAATATTTGCTTTTCTTCTAATAGGTCATTTTGTTTAAAAACTGGAATTCAGATACTGTTGAGAGAATATTCATTTGATTCTAAAAATCGGTTTACATTCTTTGAAGAAGATATTGTGAATATGTTTCCTGTTGTTAAACATATTAACCCTAGGGTAAAATAAAATAGGTTTATTCCATTTCCTTTTTATAATTAATGTTGATTCTTACAGGCAACCGATGCATTTAATTTTTATACTACTGGCCAAACAAAAATTCAACAAGGGCTTTTGAAAGAAGGATACGATTTAATTATGGAAGCTTTGACTCTATTAAATAATGTATATGGTGCAATGCATCCTGAAATTGCTCAATGTTTACGAATGCTTGCTAGGTTAAGTTATATAATGGGTGATTACGGTGAAGCCATGGCATATCAACAGAAAGCTGTATTTATGTCAGAACGAGTTAATGGAATTGATCATCCTTATACCATAACAGAATATGTAATATGAGAAAAAAATTTTTCTTGGATATTATAAAATATGTTGTTTTATTTAATTTCAGATTCATTTAGCTTTGTATTGTTATGCAAATAATCAAATAACTACCGCTTTAAAGTTATTGTATCGAGCTCGTTATTTAGCTGTTTTGATTTGTGGAGAAAACCACCCTGAAATCGCTCTATTAGATGTATGTATATCTGAGATTATTTGAACTCAAAATATTTATTTATATTCTATATAATGTATATATTATTTATTCTCTATTTTTTTTATACATATATTTATAGAGTAATATTAGTCTGATATTACATGCAGTTCAAGAATATGATCTTTCGTTGAGATTTTTAGAGA
This sequence comes from Acyrthosiphon pisum, assembly GCF_005508785.2. Lineage (NCBI taxonomy): Eukaryota > Metazoa > Arthropoda > Insecta > Hemiptera > Aphididae > Acyrthosiphon > Acyrthosiphon pisum. Next base: position 76,923,677 of record NC_042495.1, on the reverse strand, counting down.
AAGCGTTAGCTTTAAATATTAAATTTTATGGTCCTAAATCATTAAAAGTAGCAGTGAGTTATCATCTAGTTGCCCGCACTCAAAGTTGTATGGGAGATTTTCGTTCAGCGTTGAGCAATGAAAGAGAAACTTATGCAATTTATAAACAACAGGTTATATCAACTAATATATCAATGAATTAATATTAACAAGTAATTTAAATTAATATATTTTATTTTAAAGTTTGGTGAAAAACATGAAAAAACACAGGAATCATCAGATTGTTTGAAACACCTAACACATCAGGCAGTAGTATTACAAAAAAAAATGAATGAAATCTATACAGGCAAAACTGGTGCTACATTACCTCCAATACAAATCCATCCACCATCTATGGGCAGTGTATTAGATATGCTCAATGTCATCAATGGCATTTTGTATGTACAAATTAGGTATGTTAGTAATATTTAATCTTAAATATTTATTAATAATTTAGTAAACTTGGTCCTAACCTTAAACCAATAAATACTTTTTTATGTGATCCTAATGTTTCTTTTTTATTAGTTTTTTTATTTGACTAGTAAAAATTGGGATAAGTTTGGGGGCCATTCGTCCCAGATTATGTATAATTTTCAAAACTTTTTGAACTATGGATGGACATTTAAAATCTTGATACCTAATTGTTTAATTCTTTCTATAAATGTTGAAAACTTGTTTTTAAGTCAAAAATGTGTATATAATATGAGGTAGGCTTTTTACTTAATTATTATTGGAACTATTAAAAAAAAAATAGGTGGGTAAGTGGATATCGCTCTGCTGTACAATAGGTTACAAGTGGGTCACTGTATAATGGATAGTATTAAATTTGAATTCAATGATATAATATCACTGTATAAGAAAAACGATTCTGAGCGGAGACGGTTTGTCAGTCTAGGTATTAAAAGAAAATTGACCTATAATAGGTATCAATAATAAATTCCAAATTAATCATATCACAATATCCATTAGGTAACGTGTTATACATCAACAACAAACTGTGGTACTATCATATATATATAATAGTATAGTTTAGAAGTTTTTAGTACCCACAAATAATATTATACAATCACAACAAAATAACTAAAATAGTTATTCTAGGTTTTTTAATATGTAATTTCGTCCAAATTTGAACTTCAAATGCTTATAAAAAATAATTGTGCCTATGTATTTTTAATATTTTTCAACTGCTATTGTAACAATGTATCAGGAGCCTTGTATTAATTTTTTACACTTTTTGGCCCAATAGATAAAACTTTATTTATATTTATAAAAAAAAAAAAAAACTAAAAAAATTGAAAAATTACAATGTCCGTAAACAGTTCAAAAAGAGTCAAATTATTTTGAAAATTTTATCGTATATAGAAAATGCTAATATAAACATTCAGTGAAATTTTCAAGCTTCTATAGTCACTCGTTTTTTAATTACAACAAAATAAGAAAATTGTTACGTAAGAAATCGAGTGAATATCAAATGTTGTAAAAATATGAATTTCAAACGCTCATAAACATTTCATTTGAGTTTCTTATAGACATTTTTTTTTTTTGAAAAAGGTAGATTATCCTTTAAGGAATCTTGTATAACATTTTAAAATCTTAGTTGTAAAAAGAAAAATTTTTACGAATTATTTACTCAAAATAATTTGCTAATTTTCGTGATTTTTCCATATTTTGTCATTTTTTGAACTTAAATGCTAAAAAAAAAACTGTGACTAAGGATTTTTAATATTTTTCAAATTTCATTGTACCAATATAGTAGGAGCCTTGTATTAAATTGTCAAGTATTTTTACTCAAAAAATAAAGTTTTATTGACATTCATAGAAAAAAAAAACTAATTAAATTGGAAACTGAAATTGTCCGTAAACAGCTCAAAACAAATCAAAATATTTTTGTAAAAATTTCATGTATCTACAGTCATTCGTTTTAAAGTTACACCAAAAACCAAAATCGATTTTCTCGAAAACAGCTTTTGCGTAAAAATTCCCGTTTTTCCTTAATTTTTCTTTTGTTTTTCAAGGCGCTTTTGAAAACTATTGGAAAAATTTTACTTTTGACCCCCCCAAAGTACCAATTAGATTCACTTTCCTATCAGAAAAGATACTGTTGAAGAAAATCCAAGCACTTTTACTGTCCTAAAAGGTGATGACAGACAAAAAAAAAAACACACATCATTGTAAAACCAATACATTCATCGTTCCACTCAGAATCTAAAATAGCGTAGCCACAATAATTTGTTGTGAGTGTAGTACAAGTTTAGAACTTTTGCTTTAACTCTACAAACATCTCAAAGCGTTCCATTATTTTTTAAATTATTACACGACGAGATTTTTAAATTAATTAAGACTGATTTTTAGGTATATCCATTAAGTTTTTTTTCCAAAAATGTTATTAAAATTTAGTTTTAAATGGAAATACAAGGTTTGTGATCCCCATAAATTATCTTTATAATAATTCAAATATATTGAAAATACATAGGAACAATATATTATGGTAGACAGAGTGGCCGAGCGGACTAAGGCGTCGGTTGTAACGCGCACCGTTGCCGATTCGAAACCCAGCCACGGGTGGCACTTCTCTTCTGGCAGTACTGTGTCTGGGGAGAGAGCTGCCATCCCCCACCTGGGCATAGCAGTTACCTATGGGTGCCCAATAGAAAATTCTGCCGAACTAATAAAAAACAAACACACTTGTTTAAACCTACAGTACCCTCCCCCACAGTTAAAAACCACTCAATGGACTAAGTTGCCGTGAGTTTATTAACAAAAAAAAAATATATTATCTGTGTAGACTTGAAGATTGCTGGCATTACCTATATTATTAACTATCGTACTAACCATTAAATATCTATTCAATTCATTGTATAATGATGGTTTTTCCTAATAATTATACAGCACTTTATTTAATTTTTATAAGTTAAATAATATTTTTTTTATTTAAATTTATATTAACTATTTTTAGTCAACAAGACTTAGAAAATTTCAAAGCAGAGGTTGAAAAACGTTCGGAAACATTAGACTTGGTAAAACCATCAACAGAGCAACAAGAATGCACCAGTTGAGTATTTCCGAAACATGTAGTAAGTTTGTCTAATGCTTTCAGTGGTTTATCGATTGCTGTAAGACAACTTAAGTAGTCATTTTGATGCTCATTTTTATTTTGTATTGTTTATTTAGTTAATAAGTTCTTCTGTTTTGTTACTGGATTTATAATACATCATTATACATTCTTAATTTATATATTTATATATATACACACACTGTAGTGCCATTTATCTAGTCTCTTTTAGTTCATATTTATTTAGTTATTATAATCATGAAAAGTTTTAATAATATGTTTGTGCGAGTATGTAATTAATTATTACCAACTTTGTATTCATACATAAATATACATATAGAACTGAGAACATGAGCTACTGGAATAAAATAAAATAAACTACTTATTTTATGATTTTTATTAACTAATTAATGTAATAAAAGTTGAATGTTTTAACTACTTTATAATATTAGTTGATGTATCCAAAAGATATTAATAATACCAGAGCTCGTGAAGTTTAAATTCCTATTTCCTAGTAGCAGTTAAGTATAAAATGAATTATCATATTTGTGTTATTTAAACCATCACGTACAAAAATATTAGACTAAAGGAATAAAATAGCAATAATTTGTATTAAATCGTTTCTTATGTTAAAATCTAAATAGCAAAAAACAAATTTAATCTGTATCTTTTTGTTATATTTATATATATAATATGTGTGTATATATATTATTTGTTCTGTTGTTATAATTATTATTACTATATCATATGTGTTTAGAATTTTGAAATCACCAAAAAACTTTTAGACTGCGATAATATTAGACTGGTAACAAGACAGTAGATTTATTTTAGAAAGTTTGTTGATTTTTTATACAAACAATTATTGTAGTTGAAAATTATACAAATAAAGTTTTTTACAAAACAAATGTTTATTTTATGTTTTATTTATGTGTGTAACTTTTGAAAATTATCTCTAGAAAGAGAAATGTATTTATAAATCTAGGACACTAATTCTTCCAAAAGTGTGAAATATAATACCATATATTATTATATTGTACATAGCTACTTATTTTTTAGTGTTAAGAACTACTGTAGCGGTCTTTTACTCATGCCAATTTTTTTTCCTATTATACCATGGTCTAGTCATAGGCTTGCTCAGCCCATTGTGGCAAATTGGCCTAACCAATTAGATATGAAAAAAATTATTTTAAGTATTATTTCTTCCGCCGGTCTTAGATACGTGATATTTAGATCTTCTTAATTTTATCTATAGATAAGTTTTAGAAAATGTGATAGATTGCCAGCCTTATTTTGTTATGGTCTAGTCTTGGCTTCATCTATCAGCTACACGTCATAATGGTAATCGGTAAAAACGGCTCGGAAAAAAACGTTACGGTAAAAACCGACACGGGTA
>NC_042495.1:76918840-76919114 GCF_005508785.2 Acyrthosiphon pisum | reverse complement strand
AAAAACGACAAAGTTATAAGTTATAATAAGTAATATAGTATAAAGTATTATTATTATACTAGGTAACAACAATTACAGGCCTAGCGTCTTATCGAACCCATACCAAATTACTGTCGTAGATAGGATATATATATGTACACAAAAATATACGTAAAACCCTGTGGAGTATCGGGTATAGTATAGGTTTTAAAATTATTACTTTGGATAACGGTGGTAGGATTATCGATATTAACTGAAACATCCATACATTTTGTGTCAGTTACATTTCGACGTG
>NC_042495.1:76918461-76918740 GCF_005508785.2 Acyrthosiphon pisum | reverse complement strand
TTTACTAATTTATCACACATCTCTGGAGACATGTTGATAATTGAAACTGGTACTAATTGCATGAGCAAAAATACAGTTCTATTTTTTTTGCTGTAGAATCTCATGCGTAGATCTTCCAGGACATTGTCAAGAATAGGAATATACAAAACTCTTCTATAGTACTCCTCGGGATTACTGGCTGGAGTGTTGGATCGATGAGTTTGACGTTTAGATGTGCGTGGTACTGCTATATTAATATCCAATTTTGTCATAATAGTCTTACGATTTTTCAAATAATGC
>NC_042495.1:76916207-76918411 GCF_005508785.2 Acyrthosiphon pisum | reverse complement strand
CAAACATAAAAAAAGGTGGGTAAGTGGATGTCGCTCTGCTGTACAGCAGGTTACAAGTGGGACACTGTATAATGGATAGAATTAAATTTGAATTCAATGATATAATATCACTGTATAAGAAAAACGATCTGAGCGGAGACGGTATATCAGTCTATGTATTAGACATAATATTATATTATAGTCTATAGTATTTAAAAAAAATTGACCTATAATAGGTACCTATTAAATTACATATACTAATAAATTCCAAATTAATCATATCATAATATCTATTAGGTACTTATAACGCGTTATACATCAACAAAAAACCGTGGTACTATCCAGTGCCGTAGACAGGAATTTTATATGGGGGGGGGGGGGGGGGTTTATTGTAATAATAACATGTTATAGTAAATTAAGAAAAAATAATACATCATTTATATTTTTATATCTTTATTTTAGTGTCTTATATTTTAAGTTATAATATCAGATTTATTTTTCTTTTTTTTTTTGCTAGTTCGTCCAGTACTTCTTCCGGCGTTATTTCGATGTTTCGATAGTAGCTTAAGAGCACCAATCCATTTAAACGATCCTATTTAGAGTAGTGTTTAATTAATAAAATGAAAATAAATATATATTATTATAACATACTTCTTTCATGCTATTTCTAAGATAGGTCTTTACTCTTTTCAAACTGGAAAAAGTTCTTTCAGGCGTGGCAGTAGGCACTGGCAGTGTGCACAAAATTTTTAACAGTGTAAATATATTTCCAAGGGGGGGGGTTTGAACCCCCTAAACACCCCCGTGTCTACGGCCCTGGTACTATCATAGATATATAATAGTATACTTTAGAAGTTTCAAGTACCCACGAATAATATTATACAATCACAACAAAATAACTAAAATAGTTATCCTAGGTTTTTAATATGTAATTTCGTCCAAATTTGTACTTAAAATGATTATAAAAATAAACTGTGTAAATGTATTTTTTAGATTTTTTGGTAACAGAATTAATTACTTACATGGAATCTTGTTTTAAATTTTCAATTCTTAGATATAAATGTTGAACATTTTATAAATTTTTAACTACAAAAAAATTTTTCAAATTAATATTTGATAAATTTTGTCAAAATTCGATCTTTATAATAAATTTTTACATTTTTTGGCCCAACAGATAAAAATTTATTGATATTTATAGAAAAAAAAACTAAAAAAATTGAAAACTTACAATGTCCGTAAACAGCTCAAAAAGAGTCAAAATATTTTCAAAATTGTATGGTGTATAGGAAATGCTAATATAAACATTTTGTAAAATTTTCATGTATCTGCAGTTATTCGTTTTTGAATTACAACAAAATAAGGAAATCGCTACATGAGAAATCGAGTGAATATCCAATGTTGTAAAAATTTAAATTTCAAACGATCATAAAAATTTAATTTGACTTTCTTATAGATATTTTTTGTTTGATAAAGGTAGATAATCTTATAAGGAATCTTGTATTACATTTTCATATCTTAGATTTAAAAAGAAAAATTTTTATGAATTTCTAACTCGAAATAATTTGCAAATTTTCGTGTTTTGAACTTTAAATGCTTATAAATAAAAACTGTGACTAACGATTTTTAATATTTTTCATCTGCCTTTGAAACAATATACTAGGAGCCTTCTATTAAATTTTCAAGCTTTTTTTATCCAACAAATAAAATTTTATTGATATTTTTAGAAAAAAAACTAAAAAAAAATAGAAAATAAAAATGTCCGTAAAGAGCTCAAAATACATCAAAATATTTTGAAAATGTTATGGTGTATAGAAAATGATAAGATAAACATTCAGTCAACATTTCATGTATCTACGGTCATTTTTTTTTAATGTTACACCAAAAACCAAATTCAATTTTGTGAAAAATCGATTTTGCGTAAAAATTCCCGTTTTTCCTTAATTTTTCTTTTGTTTTTCATGGCGCTTTTGAAAACTATTGGGAAATTTTTACTTTTGACCCCACAAAGTACCAACTAGATTCACTTTCCAATCATAAAAGTTACTGTTGAAGAAAATCGAAGCAGTTTTACTGTCCTAAAACGTGATGACAGACACAAAAATAAAAAAAAATAAAAAAAAAATAAAAAAACACACATCATTGTAAAATCAATACATTCATCGTTCCACTCAGAATCTAAAAAGTATATATAACATAAACATAATAATTACATTGATTATTTATTT
>NC_042495.1:76914414-76916157 GCF_005508785.2 Acyrthosiphon pisum | reverse complement strand
AGCCTGTACTAAATTTCCAAGTATTTTTACTCAACAAATAAAGTTTTATGACATCATAGAAAAAAAACTAATTGAATGGAAACTGGAATGTCCGTAAACAGCTCAAACAAATCAAAATATTTAAAAATTTATCATGTATAGAAAATGGGAAATATAAACAACCAGTGAAAATTTCATGTATCTACAGTCATTCGTTTTAAAGTTACACCAAAAACCAAAATCAATTTTCTCGAAAACAGATTTTGCGTAAAAATTCCCGTTTTTCCTTAATTTTTCTTTTGTTTTTCACGGCGCTTTTGAAAACTATTGGAAAAATTTTACTTTTGACCCCCCAAAGTACCAACTAGATTCACTTTCCTATCAGAAAAGGTACTGTTGAAGAAAATCCAAGCACTTTTACTGTCCTAAAAGGTGATGACAGACACAAAAAAAAATTTAAAAAAAAAAACACACATCATTGTAAAATCAATACATTCATCGTTCCACTCAGAATCTAAAAAAACACGGTAAAATAGAACAATTTTTAAAAATATATTAACTGATTTTTACAAAAAAAAAAGTTCAAATTATTATTATTTAGGTAACAAAATTAAATATATGATATCGCGCGTATCACGCGCTATCACGTGCTGCAGCAGTTAAGAAATTTTCAATATCCCTTTTACCGTTTTTATAATCTTTGCATAATGTTACAAGTCTAATTTGAATTTTTTCATAAATATAGTATATTAGTATGTTTTTTTTTTTTTTCATATCCATCTATAACATCTTGAGCCAACTTCGTTTCATCAGATCCAATTTCCAGGTGTATTTTTGTACCGTGTGATGATTATTTAAAAATTTTAATATAAATATTAAAATATAAGGTATGATAAAATAATTGAGTAAATAAATAATTGATTTTGTTTGTATGATTTTTTGGCATAATTCTGGTTTAGCAACCTATCGATTTTTGAACATTTTTTTTTTCCCAAAATGTGTATTTTAGGGTGCTTTATAAGAATGTAAAAAAAAAAAAGCCCGGACAAAAAACTAATCAATAACTACATTTTTTTCAGCTCGTGCATTAATAAAAAAAATACTTAGAATTTAATATTATTAATTTTTTTTCAAAATGTGTGGTGTTTAACGCTAATTTCGAAATTGTTTGAATTTTTTTGCGGAAACCATTATTTTGGAAGTTTAAGCGAATTTTACGTTTATACGCATGTGTGCAACCAGTGGAGTAGCCAGTGGGGGGGTGTAGGCTGTAACATGTGCTATATTCATTTTTATAATAGCTCTTACCAACAAAAATGTATAAATACCTATTCAAAAACAATTCATTCTTTGTAGAACACCCTGTATTAGGTTACGAAGTTATATGATTCTAGGTTTTATATACAACTACTTTACATTATAATACCGTATAGATACGTATAAGTACACAACAACAACGATCAATTTAAATATATTAAGATGTAGGTATTATCTAAGTTTATTCAATGCAGTGCGTTGAAATGAAAATGGTAATATAGGTACTATACTACTATAGGGTCTAGTATACACAACAATCGAATTTTTTTCATAGATATTTTAAGTTCAAATTTTGACGAAATTAGATATTTTAATGTCAATGAGTAACGATTTAAGTTATTTTGTTGTAATATAAAAATACTATTCGTGGATCATGAATCTGTTGTCTTTTACGTTTATTATTATATTTTATATAGACAATGACGTTTATAAAATATTTAGATTTGG
>NC_042495.1:76906132-76911874 GCF_005508785.2 Acyrthosiphon pisum | reverse complement strand
GGTGTATAGAAAATGCTAAGATAAACATTCAGTCAAAATTTCATATATCTACGGTCATTTTTTTTTAAAGTTACACCAAAAACCAAAATCGATTTTCTCGAAAACAGATTTTGCGTAAAAATTCCCGTTTTTCTTTAATTTTTCTTTTGTTTTTCACGGCGCTTTTGAAAACTACTGGAAAAATTTTACTTTTGACCCCCCAAAGTACCAACTAGATTCACTTTCCTATCAGAAAAGGTACTGTTGAAGAAAATCCAAGCACTTTTACTGTCCTAAAACGTGATGACAGACACAAAAATAAAAAAAAAATAAAAAAACACATCATTGTAAAATCAATACATTCATCGTTCCACTCAGAATCTAAAAAGTATATGTAACATAAAACAATAATAATTACATTGATTATTTATTTAATATAAATGCAAACATTAAACTTAACTATTATAATTAAATTACATAATATAAAATTAAACTACATAATTGTATAAATAATTGTACTTGATAAACCTTTTTTTTTCATAATATTATTTACATTCTTAATATTTCAATACCAACTTACCTTCTGATCAGCTTTAGGTTTCTTTGACAAAAATGACATAATCGATCCATCACGTTTTTCCATTATAAATAAAAGAACGTAAAATTGTTAAATGTTAAATACTTAAAAAATACAATAAATAAAAATGTTTGTAAGTATGTTGTATGTAGGTTGTAGGTATAGTGTATACTATCACTGCAATTGGTATTATCACAAAGTAACAATAATAGAGTATTAGCTATTAATAGAATATCACAATTATATTATGATCTACTGAGAGATAAGAACTGGTCATTGAAGTAACTGATAATTTATATCTGATTAGTGATTGGTAACCACTGATTTACCTATACACCTTATATTTTTAGTATACGTGATTAGCATGATCCATCTATAATCAGTATAATCCGTATTCCGTATAGTGAATGTTTATAATAGCCAATGGGAAACACGGACTAAGATCTTAGTCTTAGATCTTAGTCCGTGATGGGAAATAATTTGTAAGCAATAACTTATTACTGATAATTTTAAAAGTAATATCCATATCCATATATAAAATATGTTTGTATACGTCTATGGTAATATCTAATAAGTTGAAGTTAACAAAAAAAATCCAATGGGGGGGGGATATAACCCCTAACCTCCCCCCCCTTGGGCACGCCACTGGTTACCTAACTATAATATTATGGTTGTACGTTACTCAAAAATAGACAAATAACTACTAAAAATTCCATGATTTATGAAATTATGCAAAATTATTGCATAAATTATGGAATTTTTAGTAGTTATTTGTCTATTATTGAGTGACGCACAGCCACAATATTTTGTTAATTGTACGTAATTTAATAACATACATAATATATTAAAATAGGTAGGCGTATCTGGTATCATACAGATTATAAAAGTGTACTATTTAATAAAATGAAAAAATGGTAACAATGATTTAGTATGCTATCTTAGAATAGCGATACAAGATAGATAGGTAGCATACAAAAATATAATAATTAATAGTATACTTACTAATTTTGCGATTGGATTTTAAACTTTTCCTGTGTGGAATTTTATTTTTTGGGCGCTCATCATGAATTCAAATAGGTATTCATTTCTGGTGAAAAAAGAATATTGGAAGATTTAATTGTGTCTTGTAGGGTCTAGTTTAAATTATATAAATTTGTTTTAAATTTTAAATTATATTTATATGACACTATGTAGTTTTTGGATAGTTATTAGTAATTACTATTTTAGTTATTTCATGAAACTGTGGCGGTTGGATTGTTACAAAAGATACTATTTCACGAGGAAGGTGTTCAGTCACTAGGAAATTATGCTTTGGATCTGTTTGACCATATTATATTTTCAATCACCCATATAGCTATTGGGTACTGTAGATTAAAATACTTAAAATATTTAATATATTACATGTACAATTATTTATTTTTTTTTGTAATGGGTTTAGAAACACAAATAATTTCCAAATATACTCGAAAATATCTGATACGCCATTAGTGGATGAAATAATTGAACATAAACATAAAGTACAATTTGAAGTGGGAATTTGTTGTATCGGCATAATGTTTAATATGTTACTACACATAAAAAAGTAAATTTATAATATATTTATTTATAAAGCTAAATTAAAATAATTTTAAATACAATAGTGCGACCAATACAATTATATTTTAGAAAATGTATTAGCTACGTACCTACCTAATTTATATATATAATTATGTATATCATAGCCTATCGTTATCTGTTACCGCAAGAATGACAACTAATAATGATGTACCAATGTTAATATGTCAGTTATTAAATGTAAAACCTTGGATAAAGTTGGAAAACGATAAAAAATATATTTTTCAAGGTAGCTACTCCAATCAACCAAATTATTAAAAATAAGTAAAATTAGTATTTATTTGAATGTCCATTTTGAACAGATAATTCATGGAAAATAATGGATGAAAAAGAGAACATTATATCGACACAAGAAGCTCATTTATGGTTAAGTCTACACGAATTTTTCACATCGGAACAACTACGTAACAGTTATGAAATCACTCAATTTCGGAAAAAAAATCTTATGCAGGTAATTTTAATAAGAAACTTGGATTGTTTATTTATCTTTTAATATGTTCGACAAAGATAAAAAAAGCATTTATATACCTACTATACATATTATATTTTAATTTATAACCAATATACAAAGTATAACAGAAAGAACTGACCAAAAAAACAAAAAAATTATGCTACTTAAACTTATGACAAAAATTGATAAAATTATAGGATTAGTAAATAGTTTTAGAAATATATCCATGTTAGCAAATTTCCAAATATTATATTTTTAAAAAAGTTATAACTTATAGCGTTCCAAAATAATTTAATCAAAAAAATACTGATATTTAAAAAAATTCTAAAAAATAAACTACTTGATTTAGATACATTTTTTTCCACCCAAATAGTTCTTATAATCAGATTTACAAAATGGATATTTTGAATGTATTCAAAAAAATTTAAATCAAATTTAAATTTTTTTATTTTCGCGGTATTAAAAAATAAAAATATTTTTTTTTTATTACACGTGTAGCGCAAGTGCCTATAAAATGTTGATTATATATCAAAAAAAATTTTTAAATTAAAAGTTTTTCCAAAAGTCAGTTAGCTGCAGTATATAGGTAATATAATAGTGTAAAACAGATTTATTTTAAATGTAAACCATTTTCAATCAAATAACTTGTCAAAAAACTTGAAAATTAAATACAATAGGTTCCTCATATGTTGTTAGTGTAAATTAAAAAAAAAGTTAGCGTGAATCCACTACAATAATATGCGTCTGAAGTTAGAATTTTGACAAAATTCATCAAAATAATTTTTAATCAAATAATTTTGATTTAGAAATTGATAAAAATTTTTCTATATATATATAAATTTAATACAATAGATTCCTTATAAGTTTCCCTATCTTTATACCAAAAAAAAAAGTTTACTAAAAAGTAAAATAATTTTTTTGTAGAGTTTGAAGAATTTTTTCGACATTGGATATTTACTTACCCATAAACTAATGATTTCTCGTAAAACGATCTTCTTTTTTCGTAATTAAAAAAAAATTACCGAATATACTTTTAATATTTACCGAATGTTTATAATAATACCTATTATATTCTATATATAATGATATATAGATAATTTTCAAAAAATGGTTACTACCTGTAGCCTGTCCAGCGAGAGACTATAGGAGTTCTCTCGCTGGACAGAGTATAGTTTGTTTCTATAAAAATCAATAAAGTTTGTTAAAATTCATCAAAATTGTGGACATTTATAAAGTATATTGTAGGTTATACCTAGTTAAAAATGTATAAAATGTATAATTTTTATAGCTGTAAAGACTAAAAATGTTAAATAATGTTTCTCATAAATGTTTTATAGTGTACCTAACCAAAAAATTCAAAAATATTTGAATCCATGTACAAACATGCCTCATCGTCCGCATTAATTAAATGATGCAATTTGATAATTAAAGATTATAATGTTTTTATAACTACCTACTTATCTAATTATTTTCTTTGATATTTTATTAGTTACAACACTTACTCAATGATTGCCTTCTGGATCAAATTCCCCCATTGATACATTTAAAACAATGTTTGTATCAGTTGAGTTTAACAGAAGTTTCAACAGTACTTAAACGACCTCTAATTATAGAATTAAATGCAGAAGTAAGATATTATAAATAGCAGGGCTTCTAAGTTCATGCATTAAAAAACGTTTGAATAAAATAAAATAAAATTGGCTTAGATACATCTAGAGGCATGCTCAGGAATTTTTGATTGGTGGGAGGGGGGAGCGGGGATTGGTTGGATATTTTTTTCAAACAAACTATTTGGTTAATTCAGCGTTATAAATCTAGTTTAGCGCCCAAGCGAATTTTTAAATTTTTTCCCGTTCACCTATTTATTATTACAACCAGTTAAAATTACAACAATGGTGCAAAAATAAATTGCCAGAAACCATTAGTTTTTATGGTACAGTCATAATATATAATAATTTTGTTTTTGAAACCTAAATAAATAACCGTTTTAAAAATTATGGTGCAAAAATAATTCTGACACTCACCTATAGTAGTTTTACATAATTATAAGTCAAGGGATGTTTTCGATTTTAATTGTCCGAGTGAGCGAGTGGCCACGCCGGGTACCTAGGTATATGAAAATTTCAAAAATTGTAATTATCTTTAACCAGTCTTGTAAAGAATAATTTTATTTTGTATTCGGAGTACATATTCCAATAAATGAGAAATAAAGTACCTATTCAGAATACGTATTTGAATAGGTAGTTCTTAAAAAATATATTCAAAATATACTATTGGAATACTTTTTTTCACAACTAGTTTTTGTTAGTTTTTGAATGGTTGGTAATTAAAATGAATTAATTAATAATTAAAAATACATAGTAACCAGAAGTTATTTATAAATTTGACCACAAGGGCCGATACGGGTCATAGCTGTGGATACAACACATAGGTGTAGACCTCTTCCCTCCTTGAGCTCTCCTATATAGCAGCATAACCATACAGTTATTAAAAACGCGTAATTTTAAAACAAAACATCATCATATGAACAAAATTATATTAATTTTAGGATTCAGTGGGAACACAAAAACTGACCAATATTGTAATACTTACTGATATCTTTTTATTAATTGTTATTATTGGTGAAATTAATATTATTATTATTATTATTTGTTAATAAAACACGGTATTATCTTATTCTTATTTTTGATTTTAATTTTTAAGGATAAATTCATTTTTTTTCACGTCTGTTTATATAATTTATATAATTATATTCATTCATATTGTAGTCGCGGGTCAACTATTATTTTGAACAATTCAACTATGTTTGTTATGTTTTTGAATATAGGTACCTATACTGACTAATGGCTACCAAAACATTGTTATTTTTTTTACATAAAAACTATTAACCATACCTTTAAAAATTTTAATGTTCTCACGCTCGGCTCAAGAGGTAGGCGACATAGGCAGCACTTAAGTAAGAGGGCGGCATTTTCAAATTACTGATATTATATTGTTACTGCCTAGTTCACTATTTTTGCTTGAGCCGGTCCTGAATGTTCTTTATATAAAAAAATTGTATAAATAGATCAACATTAATATCGTGAAAACCTCGATATATTCAATTGTAATATAATTTTTA
>NC_042495.1:76890436-76905999 GCF_005508785.2 Acyrthosiphon pisum | reverse complement strand
TCATACGATGTAGGTAAATCGTAAGTATCATACAATTTATTCTAATTTATGGAATGTAATAACCAGTGGCATGCAACATGCTAAGCTTTTTTGATAGAGGGGGAGATATGTATTTTTGACGTTTCTCAGAGTCTCAGACCATGTTAAATAGCGGTAAGTACACTTTTATTGCTTTATCATCCATTTATATGACAAAAAGAATCCAATGGGGGGGGGGGGGGGGGGGGGTAGTCTGACACTCTCATCCAACCACACGTAAGCATGCCCCTGGTTATAACTAATAATACATTTTTTTTTTTTTTAAATAGTATGATTATAGAATAATATTGTTAGTACCTATATTTCTTTTCTATTTTAGATTCTTAGTAGAGATATGATTGTTTTAGTTGTTTTTATTTTTTTTTCCTGAAAAATGCACAGAGACACAGAGTTTAATCTCCGGGGATGTTTCTTATATAAAATTGATTCTAGTTAATTTTTTATGAACTTATGAATTTAAAATTTAGACAAAATTTGTAGAATTAATTTGTAGACAAGATGATTTATCATTGAAATCAAATTTAACACATCTATTATAGTGACTCAATACTTATATAGCAGAGCGACTTCCTTGTTTTTTTTTTTTAGATTGAGTGAAACATATGAAAATATTGATCATTTTGAGGCTAAAGAAAATATCTGCGCTCATTGTAGACAACCAGCAAAAAATAGGTGCTCCAAATGCAAAAGACAATGGTATTGCAGCCGGTAATAAACAAAAAAAAAAATTATAATAAACTTAAATTTTAAAATAAATTACTGTTATATTTTCAGGAAATGCCAAGTAATCAATTGGGATGAACATAAAATCATTTGTCAGTAACTAAAATATAATATTTTCTATGTTATATAGGATATATTTATTATTTTGTAAATTTGTATTATATATTAATTTTGATAAATCAGATATCAGTATAGTATTATTTAATAAATGACTGTATCATCTCTAACAAAGACTCTGGTTTTGGTTTTTCACATGCCCCAGTTAAAATATAACCAGCTTCCTTAATAGCAGCACCTGTGGTAGGACCAATAGCAAAAATCTGTAAAACGTAAAATTAATATTTATAAGCATAAATAAATTAAGCATTGATTAAACACAATTTTTTTATATTATATAATTGCTGAACTACATTGTTGTCACACAGAAATCACAAATTTAAATCAAAACGGTGGTTTTCATATTTTATATTGTAATTTAATTTGTTTAACCCCTCTAAAAAATATAAAATGACGTCACTGAGATAGATACCATGATTATTTAGCCTATCTCATCCTTTTCACTTTAAAATGAGGCTATTTTGGCTTGAGACACTTATAAAATTATGTAAGATGGGAATTATATCGAGAAAAAAATATAAATGGAAAGATTGCAAAAATCAAAGCCATCTGTTTTTTTTGGTTCAGTTATATGAGCGGGTTATTATACCATTGGTTACAACAAAATATTCAACACTAATGTGTTTTTAAATTTCATAAATTAATAAAAATAATACAAGTAATACTTTCAAACCTCAGTAATCATTAACACAAGCAACAAACACATTTTAAACTTAGAGGAGTTTCACAAAAGTATTTATTCTCGTTTTAATATTACTTTATTTACTTTAATGATACCATCATGTTATTAATAATCCGTATAATTAAAATAACTAAAATGTGATATTTATCTAACAACATGGACAACAAAATGTGTATAATGAGATAAATTAATTTATTGTATCTTGTGTTCAAATCCTTTATTCTAGCCTTTACTCTTATACTTACATGTAATTGACTAAATAATTTTTTTGGCATCAAATCTAATATTGCACGAAAACCAGAAGGACTAAAAAAAATAACACCTATTTGGTCTTTAATTTGATTCAACACCAAATTTAAATTTGTCTTTAAATTATTATGTGGTATAGTTCGGTAAACTTCTATATTCTCAAATTTAACAGATTTTATACTATTCGATAGTATATTAATGTTTAGATTTCCACATGGAGCTAATAATGGTTTACTTAATTCATCTAAAAATTAAAAATATGAATTAATAAAACAAAAATACTTTTAATGAAGGTATTTGTTTTTTTTCTAATACAGTACATTTTAAAATAGTAGGTATTAAAGCCGTAGCATTGCCACTATCAGCCCCAATTGGCTCAAGACCGAGTTCTTTGTTTATTAGCCGAGCTGTTGATTCTCCTACAACAAATATAGGTTTTTTTTTCCAATTTTCATCTAGCTTACTACCGGCCAAACTCTGGATGATTCCTCTTGCACATCTTGGACTAGTTATTACCATACCTAAATGAAACACAAATAAAGAAATATTAATAGCGAATTAATACGGTAAATAATTGTATAGGTACTTTTTCAAAACAAATGTACTTTTAAATGTTTGCAAAAATAATTGTGAAGTTAATTTCAATTAATTAGTCTTGATTTACCTGATAAAATATAGAAATTAGTGTGGGTATAAATACTAAAATAGTTTACAATCATTATAAATTAAAATAATAATGACAAATTATACTAACCAGAATAATCTTGTGGCTTTTGTAGTTTCTGATTAAGCGCATCAAAGTTATGATATTCAAATTCTAAAGTGGGGACTAACTGAGTTTTATATCCCTGATTTTTTAAAATAGTTATGTATGGATCTATTGGCTCATTTTCTTCTGAATAAGCTTTAAAAATTATGAAAGTTGTATTAGATTTAGAACGAGACATAACTTAAATTTGTAGTTACACAAAACTCAATTTCAGTTGGAGAACAACAATTTACAATATAATACATAAACCGCTTCAAAAAAAATTCAAAATATGAACATTTTTAAACGAGAACAGTAGTAGTAATGTAGTATAATACTGTGTAGACTATACAAGTCACTAATACAAGTATAAAGTTTAATTTTATAGTTTTATTATTGAACTTGAGTAACTGAAAAATATGTTATCAACTAAGGTCTAAGATTTAATATCACCATAGGTCATAGATAATAGAACTATAGAAGAATGAATACAGAATAATATACCATGCACTGATTGGATACTAACTAGCTGATAAGGTATTCCTATATGGTGGACGGCTGCCATTTTATCGGGGGAAAAAATGTCATTCATTATACAAAATGTATTACTGTATTAGGATTTAAGAATAACCACGATTATAAAGAACGATTATATTATATTATATTATCTTTATAATAGTGGGAATAACATTGTTTTTAATGGTAAAATAAAATAGCACGTCATGTAAAATGATTTATATACAATATTTTTTATTTTTTAAAAACAACATGTTTAGAAATATTAAAATACAATACAAGATAAATCATAATTAATCTTATTTACCATATAAAATACCATATAATGGTAGGTATCGATGCTTGATCCTTCAATTCATAGTGGGAGTTCGCTGTCTAGTAGGCAGTAGTGGCCATAATAGTAAATGTATTTTTTTGTTAAAATAAAAACCAGTACAAAAAACAATTCAAATATTGTCGTCCACAGACTACAGCTGCAGAAAATATAACCCAAATATAGTGCAAATTATTATAAGTCTGCAGATATTATTCATGAACAATTTTCTTTTCCAATCTAAGATTTGAAAATGTAATTCAAGATTCCTTTTATAATTGTCTATCTTTATCAAAAAAAAATGTCTACCTATCTGAATTTCAAATTAAATTTTTCAGAATGTTTGTAATTCAAAAGCCAATAACCGTAGATATACTTGTACTTTTCGCCACATATGTTTATTTTATTAATGCCTATATATTATACTTGATTTTCAAAATATTTTGACTTGTTTTGAGCTGCTTACGGACGTTTTCAGTTTCCAATGTATATTTAGGTTTTTTTTCTATAAATTTCAATAAGTGTGAAAAATATTAAAAAGACATAATAAGCAAACATTTTTTCAACAGTTTTTAAAGTTCAAATTTTGACAAAATAAATTAAATTTAAAATTTAAAAATGATTTTGTAGTTAAAAATGTATAAAATGTTAAACTTTTATAGCTAAGGATTGGAAATTTAAAACAAGGTTCCACGTAAATAGGTTATATACCTATAAATTACTTTATTCACAATAATATCATCATACCTACCTATATATACTTGTAAGTAATATCATAGACTGACAGATAGAGATAGTCCTCATTCAGAATCGTTTTTCTTATACAATGGTATTATATCATTGAATTCAAATGTAATACCATCCATTATACAGTGGTCAGTGACCCACTTGTAACCTATAGGTTAGGTTAGGTATACTGTAGAGCAGAGCGACATCCATTTGGCACTTACTCACCTTTTTTAAATTATTTTTTTTTTTTGGTGTCTGTGTCTGTGTAAACGATAAGTATTCATAATAAAATTTCGATTTTCATATATATTATATTATAGGGACTCAGTATGTAATCTTATATTTATTTTTAGTTTCATTGTAGGTACCTATTTAGTACCTATTTAGTAAATAATATTTTGTCAAAATTTTAATTTGATAGTTGCGAAGTGCATAAATGTTGAACAAAATATGTATTTTTGGTATTTTTAGGCTGCTGTAAGATCAATTTATGAGAATCCTTGCATTAAATTGTTAGGATTTTTTTTATAAACAATCATTTTATAGAAGGTCAGCCTAATCTACCTACATTTAATTCGATCGAAAACTATTTACACTTAATGTTAATATTTGAAAGCTATTAAAATATCCATTAGTATTTATTTGTTAATAATAATTAAAACTTTAATATTTACACTTTACAGTAATCGTGTTCCTTTCACAAAGTGTTTTTAATTATTCATAATTTCATTTACATTTATTCCCAATTGACCTTTGAATATAAAAATTTATCTCAATGATGAATTTAATATTTATTACATTAATTGGATTATAAATTAGAATAAACGGCCATTTACAGCTTCTACTCGAACAATAATTTTATATTTTATTTTATGTTTTTTTTAAAATGCTGGCTGCAGTGATACCCGATTGTTTAATTAAATTATTTACACGATTTCAATAAAAAAAGATTTATGAAGTGTATACATCCGCAAATGTATATGAACTATGAATGGTTAATCTTATGAGCTACCTATATAAAATGTATAACGATTCATCGTTAAATATATTGCATAATGTTTTTCGAAAAAACTTTTTACAAAAACATGAATAATTCTTATTTATTTATGTCACGCGGGTTGATCTAGTAGCTGCTATGGACAACTGACAACTGTGCAATTTTTTAAGCATAATTCGTTTTGAAAACTTCCAGAAAACTAGAAAAGAGTACGTTGTATACTTGTATGACTGTGAGTCTTGATAACAACCAATTTATATTAAAGTGTATTATTATATTATATTATAATCAAAAATAATAATTATATAATAAAATATATAATTTCAATACCTATACTCTATAGCAGTGATCTCAAACTCAAATTACCTACGGGCCATTTATTTTTTCAAAAAAAATTCGCGGGCCAAATTTTAAGTGTCATTTTTATACTTATACACTAAAAACTAAAGACAAAATGAAGGCAAAGATACATACAAAATCCATTTATTTAAATGTGTCTTAATATATTATGAATTTACTTACAAGTTTACTTACAAGTAACCATAAAACATGACAGTTAGATAATATTTTATGTATTTATGATGCGTAAAAAAAATTAACAATTTTAACAATTCTTTTTATATTTTTGTTCAAAATGTATTTTTATTGCGGACCGTATGTTTGAGACCACTGCTCTATAGATATCTAGGATATAAACTACACTAAAATAGGTGTACGTCATATTTAATAATTAATATATATACTAATAAAATATATAAGTTGTATAATGTATATAAAATATAAAGATTAATAATATCAGAATAATTTATATTGTTGGAAATACATCACGCAAACCTAAGGTGTTGCCCGGCGTATAGTATATGCAAAAAAGTACCTACGTATTTCTCAGTGTATATTTTACCACCTTGGCGTGGTGCCGTGGTGAAACAAAGACGACCTTTGGACTGTTCGGGCTCGCGTATTTTATACATCCCGCTTTTGGGAGTAAACATATATGAATGCTTCTACACAGTGGCGTGCCGAACTGACAAGCAGACCTGAGGCAAACTATACAATTTGATCCCCCTCCCCACCACCAACAGTTTTTTCACTATTTTTTTTTATTATTCAAAATAATAAATATTATTAAGTTTTTTTAGGTATAAGTTGCACATCTACACTAACACACCCACCCACCCACCCAAATTTCCCTTGAGGCAATTGCCTCAAAAAATGACTGTTCGGCACGCCACTGCTTCTACAGTTCTACGTCAACCAGTTAACAGATTGTCCATGGCAATAAATATTTAATTTTAGTATAAAAAAAATGTAAGCCCCAAAATAATATGAATTATGAAAATAAAAAACATTGACTCTTCCAGTGAAACCTAGGCTACCTAACTATATATACAGGGTGTTTCTGAAATGGATGAGGTAACTAGTATAGGCGTACTCTGCGTCAAGGGCGGACTGGGAGGTAAACAGCCCAGTATTCTAAAAAACTAAACGGCCCAAACCCCTTTATAACAGCTTCTTTTTGAATACCTACTTTTTCGGGTATAAATTATAAATAGACAATAGCCAATAGGTTAGAATGTTATACATTTTATAAGAATCATAAATGAATAATCCTTTTGATATTTTTGATGTTTGTTTACTATTGTTTTTTTTATCATTTATTTCATTGTCACAATTCATACTCTTATTAAACCAAAATCATCTTCATCAGTTTCAGAATCGTCGCGTTATTATAGTCATTACTTTTAATATAAGCTTTCTATAAATTTTATCTGTTCTCTTTTCAACAAATCTACAATATTTTCATAAATATATGCAAATGGTTCAATAATTGTAGTTTAGCAATAACTTTCTGGCGGTCAATGTACCAACCAAATCAGATAAAGGGTTTGAACATTTTTCTGGATAAAACTGATTTTTAAAATTATTGCTTAAGGAAGTATACATGCTATTATAAAATTACAAATGCTCATACAATTATTATAATTATAAACTTATGATTCGACTATTAACTTATTTAAGCGTTGTACCAACCAATAGCAGTGTTCTTTAAATGATTTCGTATTTAAAAATAAATTTGTAAGTAATATCGTCAAATGTTCAAAATTTCAAATGCCCCGGCGGCCCAGCCCACACATATAAGCCGCCCAGCGTGCTACGGCACACTAGCACACTTGGCCAGTCCGCCCCTGCTCAGTGTGATTGCCCAATGAAGATTTATTTTGTATCTTCAAAATTTGGGATTATACTAATTATTATTAGAACATTATCTTAAATGTTAAAATAAATTATCTAGTTGTATTTTTTGCAAAATTCTCATACGAATCGAAGTGTCACATCATTTTTGCGCGTGTCACGCGTTTTTCACTATCGAATCGCCGACTAAAAAAAAAAAGCGGACTCGAACATGAAGGGCTCCGTAGCGGCAAGTAACATAAATAATAAGTCGTTTCGTTTGGCCGGCACGAACTTTGTCCCCACCACCAGGTCCAGCCACGATTTAAGATAGTATGTCATTGTAACAATATTATAGTTGGAGCCTTGTATTAAATTTTCAAGTATTTTTACTCAACAAATAAAGTTTTATTGACATTCATAGAAAAAAAAACTAATTAAATTGGAAACGGAAAATATCCGTAAACAGCTCAAAACAAATCAAAATACTTTGAAAATTGTATCATGTATAGAAAATGGAAATATAAACAACCAGTGAAAATTTCATGTATCTACAGTCATTCGTTTTAAAGTTAAACCAAAAACCAAAATCAATTTTCTCGAAAACAGATTTTGCGTAAAAATTCCTGTTTTCCTTAATTTTTCTTTTGTTTTTCACGGTGCTTTTGAAAACTATTGGAAACATTTTACCCTATATTTTGACCCCCCAAAGTACCAACTAGATTCACTTTCCTATCAGAAAAGGTACTGTTGAAGAAAATCCAATCACTTTTACTGTCCTAAAAGGCGATGAGTGATGACAGACACAAAAAAAAATTAAAAATTAAAAAATAAATAAAAAAACAAAATAAAAACACACATCATTGTAAAACCAATACATTCATCGTTCCACTCAGAATCTAAAAAAAAAAAATAGAATATAAGAATATATAAGAATATTCTTTAATTTACATAATATTAATTTAAAGAATATTATAGTTGCTACCCACCGGCCACCGCGGATTATCAATATCAATTTAATTTGAAATGAAGAAGTGGAGTAACTTTGTACCTACCTACTTCATAAGAAGAAAGTATTTAGTTTAATCAATGAAATCCGAAAGTATCCAAGTTATACAATAAGGTGATTCTTTTATCATGAAACACTCATTGTTTCAAAAAATATTAATATTTTTGAAAATATTTTTTTACATAGTTTCAAGTTATTAAATATTTTATACCCTTATATTTTTTTTAAGTTTTTTTACTTTTTTGAATAACAACAGAGTTTTAATTTCATATTACAAAGCAGAATATTTTTCTTAGTAGGTATTTTGATACATAAAAATCGAATTTAGGACGAGTAGTTTATGAGTTATAAGTATTTAAAGTTTAGTCAAGCGTATAATAGTATGGACAAACATTTTGAGGGATAAGCGCAAATAGCGTTTGAGATTTGGGGGGCTAATGGGGCTAATAGAGCCTTACTTTGATAATATTAAATAAGCTCAAAACAACATGTTGGAAATGTTTGAGAGGGCTATGGACATTTTTTGGGGGGCTTAGCCCCTAAAGCTCGCCCTCTTTTTGTGCCTATGGGTAACCCCGTACCACGATACTCCACGTAAGTTTCACATATTTTGTGTCATTCCTGGTCAATATTGTTATAATATGTCATTGATATTACCATTGAATATAAAGTTTAAACTATACCCAATGGTATTATCTACATCATGCAATATATTATAGAAGTCTGTGTCTTCAAAGTCACAGTCACCGGATTTGGCCACATCACACAGTATCTATGCCCTGGTGCCTGGCAGAACCAACCCTGTGTTATTATTTTTAAATTTTTAATATTAGAGTGAATTCATATATCATAAAATATTAAGTTAAGACGTTAAGTTATCCCTACGTTGATTATTTTATGATGTTTTTATTTTATGAAAGTTATAAGCCATAAGCGTGTAAATCATTACAATTTAAAAATGCCTATAAATTGTATAAAAATTTAAATATCATAAAATAGCAAACGTAAGGAGTAAGGACACAGGTAATGTTCTTAGTTTGCTTATTAAATTTAATCCTCCTCCCCCAATGTACACTTTCAAAATATAATATATCATAATTTATAAATGATGAACTTACACAGTGGTGTAGCCAGGATTTTTTTTTTTGGATTGGGGGGGGGGCTGATCAACTTTTACAATTTTACACATTAAATACACACTAGCAAAGATAGATATCTGAAAAATGTTAATACTTATAAATAGTACATTTTTAAATGTAGTAAATACAATTTAAGACTTTTTAAGCGACTATCATAGACCATTAAAATAATTTTTAAATTTTCTTAACATTTTATTTGGGGGGGGGGGGGCTGGCAGCCCCCTCGGCCCCCTTCCATGGCTACGCCTCTGTACTTACATATAATTATAATAATTTATTGGGAACAAATCTAGTTCAGTATCCACGCGAATTTTTCAATTTTTTTTCGTTTTAGCTCGGTAAACTATGTTGTGCGTGTACGTAAAACAGCGAAAATCGTGAACTTTGTAAGGATATACTATAAAGTATAAATACTAATGATTTCCGACAATTAATTTTTGCAACATCGTTTTTAACTGGTTGTAATTCATAAGTATAAAGGTTAGGTAATGTGTATGGAAACAAATAAACAAATAAACAAATAACAATAATAAGTTGTAATAAGATGAAAATAAGAAAAGGAGAATCAAATCTTCCCGCTTTTTACGCATACCGTTTTTACTTATCAGTTATCACACGACATGTTGTTAACCACGACCCTGGTATTAGAAAAAAATTAACGTCTATCTGTATTCTGTGGCCTGTGCTTGTACTCGCTTCTCACGTCGTCTCACGGCTCACGGTGAACTTGCGAATGAATTGTTTCTTGTCGGGCTCGAGAATAACTATTGCCGTTCAAATAAGCTCACAATATGTCTTTGAATCCAGCTTACGAAGCTATTGGAAAGGGGTTCGTACAACAATATTACGTGCTATTTGACGACCCGTCCCAGAGGCCTTCGCTAGCCGCCATGTATAACGTGAGTCTTTTTTCTAACGTGGTGTGATGTCTACTTACTACTTATTATTTACTAACTTATTATTAATTACTAAATACTATTAGAGTATAATACGATTGATTGTTTGTTCTCACAGCGTTCGAAGCTTAATTATTCACAGCGCAAATATGTTTGTTTTTGTTACAGCCAGAAACGTCTTTTATGACGTTTGAAGGTGTTCAGCTACAGGGTACAGTTAAAATAATGGAAAAATTAAATGTGAGTGAAATCAACCAAATTTTTATCTTTTAAGAAATACACCTCTGCATATATTGTGTATGTAATATATTATGACTAAACATGAAGGCTCAAAAGACACTCAGTAGTCAGCACTATAGTTACATGACAAATTATAATAAATCTTGGTACCTGGGCAGTATAGGGGGAAGGCCCTCTAGTGAAATTACTGGGTCAATTAAAACATTGTATTGCTTAATGTATATGCTACATTACATTATTACATGACCATACCCCGTGGGCCGTACATATTTTGTTGACATACCTAAGGTCATTGTTTTTAGATAGTCTAATCTGTATGAATTATGAATATTTAAATTTAAATTGTATACTTGCTGATATGTGATAACCATCAATGCTTAAGAGTTATGATTACGTTCATCGATGTTTGGTCTATATTTTAGAAATTGATTTCTGTTCACTGTTGTATTTAGACAGTTCACTAGAATTTTTCAACACTAGGTTGATTAAAAACATTTTTGAGGAATTAACAAGGAAATGTCAGATTGTTAGGACTTGCTTGATGATGATCATTGTAGTAAAACATTAATAATTATAGATGAAATTTACAATATTTAAAAAAAAAAATATATATATATAACAAGCGAGAAATGCAACGGGGTGGAGTATATCAGCGGTGTTAGAAGTTTGTCCATCATCCCTTCGGTCATCAGACAGGATAGTGTATTATTACAGTGTTCGATTTCATTGCAATGTTGCAATGATTGCATTCAATAAAAATTGATTCTGAGCAAAGCATCAGTATAACAATTAGTAATTATATGTAGCAATATATATATTTATATATAGAAATTAGCATGTTTAATAAATAATATTATATAATTTGAAACTAGATTCATAAATTATGTTTATGTTCAATAGTAAATTGAACAAATATAAATTGATTAATTTTTATATTTTTAGCTGTTATTTTAAAATTTTATTCGTTTCTATGATGATAAGGAGTGTTAGAAAAAAAAAATAGCTTAGCAATAGGGTATTTTGGTGGTGGTTTTTCACATGGTGTTAAAAACTAATGAGAACATCGAAAAATGACCTCTAAGGTACCATCTTCGTCCAATTTTCTAAAAGATAAGAATATATACAATTGTTGAATTTGAAGCACTCCTTCTGGTAAAAATTTTGTTTACATAATAAAAAAAAAATATAAACATTATTGAAAAACCACTAGCTTCATTGCCCCGCTTAGAATCTAAAATTAATTTTACTTAACAAATTTATATTAATAAAATAAAATTGTGTAGTTTCTATTTCTATTGTTTATGTTATAATTATAACTACTTGGCTTCATAAAAAATTTCTTATTATGGCTATATCAGTGCTATGCTCGACTAGTGATAAATTAGCCCATACTGAAAATAATTCTAATATTTGCTCCTTGACCTGTGGGAAGGCCCCCTTACATGAACACAACTCAAGGCATTAAAATTCACGGAAAAGCGGCCTAGCTAGACTGACTTATTTTAAATGTAGGCCACCGACTCATGGGATATTAATGGCATGGAACTACGGGTCCATAGAACAGGTTGATTGACTACTGGACATCCCACTGTTAGCCTGGAATTTCCATGTCTCATGGTATTTGTGGTGAGTAAAAAATTCCGGCACTGGTTTGATTGTCTTATCATATTTTGCCTCATCCCACAAATATCGATTGGGTGCGGTTAGCTATTGTGTCTGAATCAGTAGCGCGTCAAAGGAATTATTATGGAGCAATAATTGTTCCTTCAAAATTGTTGGTTGTTGGGTGGTCCCCCTGCCACAAAATGCTTAATCACCTAGATATATCGTAGAAATATTATATCCGACTGTAAAAATTGTTACAAATGTACGCATATTTCGTAAATGTTTAATTTAAACATTTTTTCCGAGTTGGAAATGCCGTTATGAACATCAAGAGAGTGGGTGGGTGTGTATTCTATATACATTTTTGCTCCTCACCATAAATGAGTTCAACACGCCACTAGTCTGAATCATGTCCTACCAGTGACTAACTATGATTGGGAAATTGATTGGGAGGGGGAAAAACTATTGCGGTCACAACCTAAGTCATCGTGGGGAGACTTCCGTGTAGCTTTGGTGGGTAGACCATCAATCAGGCAGTGGTTTAGTGCGAGTTGTAGGAGGTGAAACAGCCATTGTGGTGCTTGTGGATCATAGACAACATGCGGCTATAGGTCTGTCAGGTTCGTCTATGTCAATTATGGCGAGTAGCCACAATAGTCTATAGCGGTAGTGATCCTCCACGTCCGTTGACTAAAATATAGTTATCAGAGCTAACATGAGGTATGTGATTATAACTGCAAAGCGCTACAACCCTAGAAATCTTGTGACAGACACCAAACGTTTTCAACTGAAACATAATCAAATGTTTGGAATAGAAAGAAATTAATTTCATTAGTACCAAATATTTAAATCAAAACTCAAGTTAAGAAAGATAATTTAATTACCTATTTTAATGTAAACATTTGATGAAGGTTAAATATCAAGCTTATAATTTGTCATTATGTTAATGCTGATTGATACTAAATTGTTGGAAATTCAAAAACAGATTTTCACTGAAACTCACTATATTTATTTTGGCTTCAATTTATAAATTAGTAAAATTTAAAAAATATAAATTATTTATCATTTTATTATAGATGATAAGTTTGTTTTTAGTATTTTTAAATATGTATATCATTTTTTTTTTAGAGTCTAACTTTCCAAAAAATCAATAGAGTTGTAACATCTGTGGACTCACAGCCAATGTTTGATGGTGGTATATTAATCAATGTCTTAGGTCGTTTACAGGTAAAAATGATTTATTTATTTATACATTTATTTATTTATTAATAAAACTTATATTTAATTGATAATTTATATTCCAGTGTGATGAAGATCCACCTCATCCATTTAATCAAGTGTTTGTATTAAAATCAGTAGGTAGTACTTTCTATTGTGCCCATGACATCTTTCGTTTAGGAATTCATGATACTATGTAAGACATTTTATCATTATATTATGTTAAATGTCATTTATGTGTTGTCAATAAATCAGTTACGGTAACTAATGATTATAAAAGAAACAATTTTTTAAGCATGAATGTGTATAGTTTTTCAAAAAACAATTGTATCCTCAATTTAATTAATTTTATCTCTTAAAGTTTGATTTGCTGGAATAAATTTTAATTGAAAGTTTTTTTTTGGTATCATGTTAACTAATTATAATTTTAATGTAGATTAATACTGAACAGATTTTATATTTTTGGTTAATATTAATTGTCTGTCTCTACTTACAAAAAATACATAGAATTAAAATTGTTAAGAGTTATTTATTTTGAGTGTTCATTAAACAACTAAATTAAAAACAAAATTTAGAATCATTTTGAAATACATTTAAGTTAAATTATGGAATATATTAAAAAATAATATGATGTATTTTTGTATAACCTATAAATACAACTATTACTAATTTTGTATTTTTTATTTGTTTCCTATCAAGTTCTTTCATATCATACTTTTTTTTAAATTTTAAAGCTTGAAACATAAATTTAATATTACATGTTTGATAATACATATTATATATTTTTAGTGTTCATAATTTGAGGACAAATATGTTAAATGATAATAAATATTTGATTAAATCATATTATTATAAATTATATATCACAAAGTTTGTGCGATAGTATGACATTTTGTCATATGAGTTAATAAGGTTTTGATCCAGTGTTATAGAAAAGGTATCCTCGACCCTCGTATCATTGAGGATTTCACTATTCCTCAAGGCGGTATCATTAAATAAAACTGAATAATAAGGCTGACGCACATTCTCAAGGCTGTATCTGAGTGTGGTCCAGAGGGTCCCCCCCCCATTCGTAAAATATTTCTGGATACGGTCTTGCACAAACTGCAAGATGATAGTCATATAGGTGTAAGAGTGGTGATTTTATTTATTATCCACTAAGGAATAAAGAGTTTTTCCCTGGTACAGCATTGTATGAATTTTTTATTTACATAAATGAATATAAATGAAAGTAAATTTTTCTTTGTTACATATTAACTGATAGACGTCTTTTCAGTAAATAATGCCAGCAGAGTAATATGGAATTTCAAGAATATTGTGACAATATAATATTATATATCACAATTTTGCATAATTTATATGGTTAAGCATTTAACATCATACCACTCCTCAGCGGTCAACTTAACAGTTTACACATTATTATTTCATAACTAGAATATCATTCACAATGGTCGACACTATACGTTTAATAAAGGCAAACAGTAACTCAATCAGCGATAAGTAATAACTAAAATTGTCGTGTGGGAACAGGAAAAACACGAATAATATATTCATCAATAAGTGTGGTCACCAAGCCAGGAAAGTATATTTAAAATAGATTTTTTAGTCAATCAAGTAAGCCGAAAATATTGTGTCCGATTCGCATTTAAGCCAAAAATATTTTAATTAGATAGGATCCTCAATCAGGAATAATAAAGTAGTTAATTCTGTTTTACATTTTACGGTATCTCCCAATATTTTTATCGCGAAAACTAGCTTCACTTGTCTACTAAGAGTAATATTTAATTAATTAATTATCAGTGGCATAACGGAGGCCCTTTTTAATACTGCAGGCAGGACTGGCGCTACGTAATATTTGTGAGGGGTCGTGGTTAACGAAATTAATTTTTTTGTGTCTATCATCACCTTTTAGGATAGTAAAAACTAAGTGCTTGAATTTTCTTCAACAGTATCTTTTCTGATAGGAAAGTGAATCTAGTTGGTACCTTGGGGGGTCAAAACTCAAAAGTGAAAAGGTGGGTAAGTGGATATCGCTCTGATGTACAGTAGGTTAGAAGTGGGTCACTGTATAATGGACAGTATTAAATTTGAATTCAATGATATAATATCACTGTATAAGAAAAACGATTCTGAGCGGAGACGGTATATCAGTCTATGTATTAGACATATAT
>NC_042495.1:76859193-76889180 GCF_005508785.2 Acyrthosiphon pisum | reverse complement strand
GATTCACTTTCCAATCATAAAAGTTACTGTGGAAGAAAATGGAAGCAGTTTTACTGTCCTAAAAGGTGATGACAGACACAAAAAAAAATAAAAAAAAAAAAAAAAAAAAACACATCATTGTAAAATCAATACATTCATCGTTCCACTCAGAATCTAAAATTGTTCAGTATTTTTCAAAAGCGCAGTGAAAAACAAAAGAAAAATTAAGGAAAAACGGGAATTTTTACACAAAATATGTTTTCGAAAATATCGATTTTGGTTTTTAGTGCAACTCTTATAAAAATTACCGTAGCATGTACCTAGGTACATGAAATTTTGATTGAATGTTTATATCAGCATTTTCTATGCTATTCATAAAATTTTCCAAATATTTTGATTTATTTTGAGCTGTTTACGGACATTTTCAATTTCTATTTTTTGTTCTATAAATATCAATAAAATATTATATGTTGGTTAAAAAAGCTTGAAAATTTAATAGAAGGTTCCTATTATATTGTTTTAAAGGCAGATGAAAAAAATTAAAAATCCAGTCACAATTTTTTTTTATAAGCATTTAAAGTTCAAATATTGACAAAATACGTTATAATAAAATAAGAATTAAATTAACGAGAAACCGAACGAATTCCTATTTATACTAAAGGATTGGAGAATTGAAACCGATTTCTATTTCGTATATAAAAGGAACGTTACCAACCAGTGGCGTCCGCGTCCCATTGCCCGTATTATTGTTACTTAAAAAAAATAAATATTTATCAAGTTTCAACTGTCATACTCAATAGTAATTAGTAAGCAAGACGTACATTTCATATACGTCTTACCAAAATAAACTAATTTTTGAAAAAACATTGTATTGTATTTGCATACCAATTTTCCTAAATTTTTCGATAAAAGTGTAAACTACTTGTGTGAAAGACCTTGAATTACATTTTCTAGTCTTAGATTATACACATTTAATATTTTATAAGTTTTGAACTACAAATTGACTGTGGTTTTGACGAAATTTAAACTTTAAATGCTTATAAAAAATAACCATGATGCCTATGTTTAGGCGGTTCAGCTATAATAAAAACTTACTATGCGTAAGTGTTATACACATTTTTAATATTTTTGACCAGATAAATAATTTTTTATTGACATTTACAGAAAAAAAAATATTTTAATTAATCAAATACAATCCGGAGTGAGGACGGCATAATGACCAAGCAATTTTAATAAATTTTCATTTTTTCCTCCAATTATCCTAAAAAGCACTGAGCATTTTCAATTTTGACCTCTAAAAGTACAATTTGCTTCCAAAATCATGCATCGGAGTTTATGATCAGAGGATTTTTTCTACCAGAAAAGTTGAGAAGTTACAAACATTTTAAAATACCTCAAATAAACGTCTGCAATTATTAGACTGGACAAAATAAAAATAAAATTGTAACTAATTTTCAAGCCCCCCCCCATTGAAAAATCCTGCGTTCGCCACTGTTACCAACACTGCACTTCTGTGACCTTTATTTATATATAATATAGGTACCTACATTTGTATATATAATTTATTATACAAATATTATACATCATCACAATTAGTGGTACCTACACTAAGACATTTTGTTCATTATTCAATCCAATTTTGTAGTACAAAGTGTAAATTAGTACGAATTATAAATACCTACTATGTTATTAAGTCGATGTTTCACACACATTTTATTTATTTCATATTAATATAAAAAAAAAAACATAATTTCTGTACAAACTTACAAAAAA
Organism: Acyrthosiphon pisum; assembly: GCF_005508785.2. Taxonomy (NCBI): domain Eukaryota; kingdom Metazoa; phylum Arthropoda; class Insecta; order Hemiptera; family Aphididae; genus Acyrthosiphon; species Acyrthosiphon pisum. The sequence continues at coordinate 76,887,428 of NC_042495.1, read as the reverse complement.
AAATTTCTTACAACTATTTCACAAAATAAATTAGGTATATAATACATTTTAATACTCAGATAAATTTACCAGTGTGCGAATACAAAATTATGGCAATAAATACAAAAAACATCAACATCATTACTATTATAATTTATAACAGATTAACAAGGGCAGTTTTTTTCAGATAAATATTTTATAATAGCGGGTATAATCATATTACTTTCTATACATATGTTAAATAATTTATTTTGAATTTGCATTAGTTTACGATATTTAAAGTATCACAGATAAATATAATGTGAACATTTACATTATTATTAGGTAGGTATATGTAAGACGAATGCGTTTTTCAATTAACAAACGACACAACGACAGAGTAATACAGTGAGACATAAAATTGCAATTGTATTTAACGTAACAACAACTCAAGCAATTATTGCAGATTAAATTTACACAAAATCAAATTTATTGTCATTCTATTTATTTTTTTCATTGATTTTAGGCTACAAAACGGGGATTGGAATGACCGTGCAAACGTGTTTCGTCCACGGGATACCTGTTTTGAACAGTATCTGGTCCATAATCTGCTGAAATTAATTCACGTTGTTTAAAAGAAACAAAATGACAGTGATGTCGTAAGAAAAAAAATTGTGTGCCGAAAACAGTGAAAACCCAACAAAGCGTATTGTAAACAACCAGTAGTTAAGCGAAGATAACAATTATATAATATGTAAAACCAACCACACGTCCATACCGCACAAATTAGCAATCACCAATATTGTTAGTGTTGGATTTTATAATATTAAATTATTACTAATTAGTGTTTACTAGTTTTTACAAAATTATAGATATATATTTTAGAACAATGATGTGTTTATGATAACGAAGACAATAATTACTATAGAAAAGAAAAAAATAGGTACAACTAAAAACAATATGTTAATAATTTATCGTTTTATTGCGTCGTAGTTATTAGTAACAATATTTATTTTAATCATTTTATTAGATTTAAAACAGGCATGTGCTCCATGCATAGATATGGTAGAAGCGTACGCTTCTGTGTTCGTATAGTACAAATAAATTGGCAAGTAAGAATAAATATTACACGACATCCACTATAATAGAAATAAACAAAATTTAAATGTCTATGTTCACTATACAGTTTAACAGATAATAAAAACTGTGGTTTGCAGTAGTAGAGTGAGGTACAACTTGACATTTTTAGATGCAAGTAATAATAGTAATATTACAATATTCCATCCACCCATCCAAAATCCAAAAAATGCATTAACTGTCATATTCTTAACCTCTTCGTCGTACTAAATTATTACCCACACACGCCCTTAAAAAACTTAGAGGCGGCTAACTCTTGATACCCCCTTTGCCAATCATATCGTAAAAACAATAAGACCGCAGTTGAGAGCTAAGGGTGTACGTATTGTAGTTGCTTGGCTACCAACCAATATAGCTTGAAAAGTCGTGGTAGGTGGCGGAGTTATAGAGGAAAATACAGAAGTTCTTGAGTATGCCTATTGCTTAATAATTTTAATATAGTCAAAGATAATTCAGGTCGTATCATTGTCCTAACCACGTCATTGGGAAACACGGGAATATGAGCCTTTGAAACTTGAGCTAGAATTACAAAATATTGTTTTTTTTGCATACATAATTTTATGTATTGAAATAAAATAACTCCCACATTAATTTAATAATACTAATGTGGTAATAAGAGTCAACAGGTACAAAGAGGAGTCTTACAAAATATGATCATAATATGTCGCCTGTGACCTGTGTACACTGTACATATAAACATATTATGCATTATATTTAAAGGGTTAACGAGGCAGATGTCTTGTTGCAGGACCTTGCACCAGAACTAACTAGAACCCAGAACACCCTTAAAAATCAAACACCTGAAATTTATATAACCCGAATGACTATTTTCAAAACACCAGAATTAACCAAAACCGGAATAGTTTTTATTTGTATGTATTTATGTGGTTAGATTGATTTTGTAGTTAATTATTTGTTTAATAATAACAATGTTACGACTAGAGAAGCTAACAATTATAATTTAACAAAAAATTCTAGTAAAAATAACTAGGTATAAAAAAATATGTTTTTTCTGTACTACTTAACATCCGTATTAATTAATATTAACCCGAATAACAACTGATATTAACACCCAAACCTTTGTTTAATTCTGGTGTTTGAACACTCAAAACCCAAATAAATTATTCGGGTACTAAGCCCTGCCTTGTTGTTTTTTCAAGAAAAGTTTAATCCAGAAAGACATTAGGCATTTAAAATAACAATTTTTAAATCAAAAAGGTTGCGCCTCTTTTATTAATTGTTTTGAAATGTATGAGTATTATTCTTGGTATGATAAATAAAACATAAATTCAACTAAACACCAACCAACCATATACCCTGGTATAATATGCCCGGTTGGTAATGAAACAAATCATAAATGATCACCACTTTTCATTAACATGTATTATATAACGACTACATGAGTCACTATTAATATTATGCATATTATTTATAATGCAGGGGTTATTTACAAAAAACAAATGAAAACATGAAAGATAATATACATTAATAATATTTTCAAGTCTTATTTCATACAATAGAAACAGAGTTTTCTGATATATCGGATCAATGATATAGAAAAATTGTATTTGTATTTAAATGTTTTACTTTATTTAGAAAACTAAGTTACAGTTATTTAATATATTCAGTCAAATTAACAAAAAGTTCAATATGTTTCTATTTGCTATTTCATTAGGCATGTCACTTATAAAAATCTTTCAAGTCCGTTTGATATTACCTAGTTTTTGTTGGACGATAAAAAAATGTATTAATAATTATAATTATTAGAACACAGTATCAAAATATATCACAATAATACATTAGATATTACAAAAACATAAATACCAAAGCCACAAATTATTGTATTGTATTAAATGAGAGTATACATACAAATATAAATTATCAAGCTCATGATGTTGAGTTGTATAGAAAGAAAACACAAGAAGGATAGGAAAAAGGTGTGAGCAAGCATTAACGCAAACCAAAAAAATATAAAAATTATAATAATGCACAAAATTAACCAACGTCCATAAAAATTAAATTAAAATAAATAAATTATAAGAACACAATAACTGTAGCCATTGTAAAAATGTTAAAAAATAATTGTGTCATGTATGTTTTTAGACTAGTGATTGGGCTGAATTAGCCATTTTTTTTGCTTATAAATAATTGAGACTTAAAATACATATATACTAATTTACAATAGGAGTGTAGCTTGGCCAACCTGGAGTCTCTGTTTCTGCTAATTCCTTGTCCTTGACAATATAGGAAGCAGTAAAAAAGAAAAACATTGCTCCTAATACTTCAACAAAACTTGTAATGAACAATGCATATTGAAGACTATGGAAGTTGTTAATGTCATCTTGTTTGTCACCGCTGGAGGTTTGTAAATTATTATTGGCTAATGTCATAGAAGCCAAAAGTACTGGTATAGTCCCTTTTGCAAAGAATTTTTTTAAAATTTCTGAAATCTGACAATCAAACGTAATTTATTAAACACTAGATGGCTTAGCTAGGTGCAACTAGTTAAGCAAATTTGGAGGAGGACTTACGGACCCTGGGATTCATTAAGTTATAAGTATACAACTAAAAATGTTCATTGGTTTGTTAGTCAACGATTTCTTAAAAGGCTTATTTCTGTCTTTCTAGCCTCCATTTAATTTGAAGGGTCAGTGCAATAACAAGATCAGTAGCATCTACTAAGTTAGGTTCATGATTTTTTTTGAAAATGGAGTTGTGGCTTGTTATTGCACTGACCCCTGAATTGCACCTATTTAAGCAAAAATAATTTATAAATTTTACCACTCCAATGAGATATGGGCTACCAGCATCTCCAAATGCATGTGAAAACAAAATTTGAAATGCTTCAGCTGTTGATCGTCTAGTAGGACTGACGACATACTAAAATTCAAAACAAAAGAAATGTTAGTAAATCACGAGTTTGAACTTTAAAATATTTAGTAGGCATAGTAGATTATTAATAATATTATTATTATTATTAATAACTTTTATTGAATACATTTTTTGTTTTAAATAATTCTACATTTGTATTTTGTATTGTTATAATACATGCCCGGAGGCATTCAGTACAGAAAAATTAAATACAGAATAACAGAATATACAATAATATTAAGTGAATATGTTAGCATTCTAGTTTTATAGGATAAGGTAGGTTATACAAGGTGGTCTATTAGCATTTAAAGTTTAGATGAGCGGAGTAGACTGGTACGGGGGTCTCCTGCAAAATGTCGTCCATTACTCTGCTCTCATATAAACTTTAAATGCTTATAATTAATGAACTACTTATCCAAAATTTGATATTTATAGATTGAAATCTCCGAATAATATTCTGCTTAGGAATATGGAATTAACATTATAGGGTATGATGTCTTTCAAAAAGAATAAAACTTAAAAAATTATAATGAAAAAATGTTTGTTTTAAAATTATATAAAATTATATAAAAAGAATATTTTCAAAAAACTTAAAACTTTTCAAAGTAATGAGCTTAGAAACTTAAATTGATCACTATAAACTATTTGCAATGTCTATTATCAATGTCAATGATTAGATAATCTTTAAAAATTTAAATTTTAAATGTTGACTAGCTTTTACAGCAACTGCAAACGAATAAGAAATATGTTATGTTTTGACTTGCTACTTTTGCATAATGTATCAGTCATGTAATGTAGTAAAGTGTGTTCGGTTTTAGCTCGACAACTCTGTAGGTATACAAACACACTTTTTTATGTTTGTTATATACACTAACAAACAGGGGAGAACAGTTGGGCTTTTGCTTCACCTTATAATAATTATGTATATACACCTGTACCTAGCCATAATTTTGTTCGGCTATTTAAAAACACTTACTAATAGTATATCGGCTACAATTGACCAATTAAGATTCAGTGATACTTGACCAAAGAATATCAGAACCAGCACGAGATAATTGTATTTGTCTGCAAGCGCTAGTCCCAGAAACAGTAGTGGAGCCGATATCAGAAGCCCGACGGCGCAGATCAGCGGGTCTGCTTTAGGATAGTGCACTTTCAACCGTTGAGCCATGTATGAGCCTAAAGGCACGCCGATAAGACCGGCAGCCATAGCTATTATTCCAAAGTTCAGTGATACGCTAGAAATACAACGACAAAAGATTTTAGTAATTATTTTACAAAATGTAGATAAATCGCACTCGTATTATATACGTTGATAAAATGGTAATCATAACCCATCTCTATAATAGTTCTACCTGTTTATGGTCACGTCTTCGTAACCTTTTTGCATTTTAAGTCCTGACCACATAATTTGGGGACCCCACCAGGCCAAAGAACCTGTGACAAAAGCCACGCAAGTGAATCCGGCAGTGGATAACATAAAACTCCGACTGGTAACAAAACGATTAAATGATGTAGGCATGTATACACAAAAATAAACAATCAAGTGTATATAGAAACACCTACTTCCGACACAATAATTGTATGTCCTCAGACCAAGACGTTGTGGTCAAGTGAGAATATCCTTCGCTCTGACCTCGTTCGGGTTCTTCCATAACGAACATAATCAAGAGGACGGCCAACATGCCGAGCAGCGGCGTGACGCGCAATCCCCAGTGCCAAGAACCGAGAATCCTAGCAGTTACTGAGCCGACAATATAGCCCAAACCACTAAAATAAAAAAATAAAAAAATAATGAGCTTTATTTGGCCAGAATTGAAACATTGCGAGTTCAGATATACCTTCCCACGGGTATGGCGAAATAAAATAGAGCCAACATTTTCGACCTCACGTCCTTAACGAACATATCACTTATAATTGTAGGCGCAATAGTCGAATAACTAGCTTCACCGACACCCACCAAACTCCGGAAGAACAAAAATAAATAATATTCCTGTGAACAAATTTTGCTGTAAAAATTATTTGAAAAAAAAACAACAAACTTTTATAGTTTAATCTAATAAAACTTACGTTCATATAAGAACCGACAAATGTAGTTAATGACCACAGAAACACGCCAAAAGCCATTATGTATTTTCTGTTGTATCTATCTCCTAGATAGCCAAAGACCGGAGCGCATATCATGTAACTTATGACAAATGCGGTTTGCAATAGGCCACCTTTGTCGTCTCCGATTTTAAATTGGTGTTGAATATCGACTAGAATACCTAGAAATATAGTTAAGAGGTAATATATTAAAATATTATTCATCCGAAATTATTTGATTAAATAGTAAACAATACATTGCGATGTGATCGACTATTTTATGAAATCTACTTATGTGGTATGCACTACACGAGTTATAATAATATTATTTAAAAAATCTAAACGTATACATAATACATCATTTTTACAATTATATCGTGTTTTAAATACAAATTATTCAAAATATTCGATACTCAAAACGAAGGAAACAATACATCAATACATCATGATTCATGATCTATGAATGGATATTGATTTGATATAATGATACGTATACGCGTATCGACGTAATTAGTAACCAATTATGTGGCGAGCAATTTTTTAGGATAGCGTAATTAATTAATAATTACCTATAATATTGTAATTGCTATTGGTATGTCGTATGTATATGCCCTACATCCACAAACGCGAGATGATCGTAGTATAAATTATTTCGTGATGGTATTTTATAGTATAATTAGTATAAATATACTGGGTGGGCACTTCTAAAACGATGCGACGAATAATTAAACAATACGACCAAGACACCAGGAGACACGATATAATAATGCAGTTCTATGACCCGAAATACGGTTTGTAGACATAATATTGTACAGCAGTCATGGTTAATAAAATAAAATTGTATACGGTTATACAAGGGCGATCAGAGAGAAAGAGAGCGAGAGAAAAATTACGTATAATACGAACAATTAATGCGCTGCTACTGCTTTCTTTCGTATGTTCAAACCTCGGGATCTCTCAATATTATGCTCCTGTCCATATTGTATAATGGTGGCATATGAATGTGGCATTATCTTATTTATTAACGTCGTCTATATAGACGGAGCGAGTAACGTCGGACACTTCCGGGGATTCTCCAGCAATAGACGCGGCGTGTACAATAACATTTTCCTCGTGGTGCACGCCATGGAGAAGAACAGATGGCCCCGACGGGTATAGTGATTTATGATATATTATTATTAACATTAACAATGATGAAACTCGTATAATAAGCGTAATGTACTTTTTTTCTGGACGGATGAAGCCCAAACAAACACGAATCATCGTAATAATGCGTATACAATAAGGACGACTATTATTATAGGCTAAAGCATCATAATAGATAGTATAAATGTATAATATATTATTATAATTTATACTATGATACGTCGTGTGTACAGCCGACAGGGTGTATATCTTCCGACGCAATGCAATAAGCCACTAATAACTAATAATATTATAATCCTATAATGATGATGATTCAACGTTTCAATGTCATAAAAGTAAAACATTTAATTTTGTACAGAAAATATTATTATTACAGTACTTTAGTTTCTCTGCCAAAGTATAGTGGTTGGTGGTGAAGGCTTGCAAAATACTCTATTTCAGATATTCACATGATTAATCGCTTGAAGGCACTAAGAGCTTTTTAACTTTACTCACTTCCCTTTATCGTTACGTTTACAAAAATATGATTTTTATATAATACCTATTATACGATTTCTTTTTCACACACCCACTTGAAAAATTTACAGTGTGAAAAAGGTATACCTACTAAACTTGACTTACTATAAATATAAAATGATTACCTAATGAATATGATAAAATAAAATCAAGCAAGGAGCGTTGATATTTTGTCGAGAAAGGAGAAAAAAATTAGGTAATTCACTACGAATAACTGATGAAATAAGTTTATAGAATCACATACAAAATAAAAATATAAAAACCATAGTATGACCTTAGAAATAATTGCATTACGTATATTTGTGTGTAAATAATTTCAGGTTATAAATATACATACAGACAGAAGACTGCATTATATATTTTATTATTTAATGGGTGGTGGTAAATATGTATTCACCATTTGCTAAAGACGATAACGTCATTATTATGACAGTATTCTGTATTCTGTACACCAAAACCGAGAAGGAAAATATGATATTTTTTTATGTACTTACCTATTGAAGTTCGTAAGATTAAATGTAAAATTAAAATTTTCCTGAGTTTCCTCATACCAAACAATAGAGATTATACTATTTTAAATCTATTTCTCATCAAGTGAGTTAGCAATCCGTTTAATAATTGTAAATTATTAGTAATTAATATACCTAAATATGTAAAACCAAAACATATTTTAAAGAAAAGTTTAAGTACTTAAAATTCAAACTTTTGTTCTGATAATCTCATGAGTAAGTATAATTTTGTGATTTAAATCAAAGAAATGCTGTACTATAAACAATAATAATAATAAAAATAAATATTTTTAATTAAAATTAAAACAATTTATTAGCTATTATACGTAATACTGCATATTATGCAAAAATATTAATAGCTAATATTTGAGATAACATAATCATTGATATTAGAATAACAATATCAAAATATTAATGATGGTACGCATTGACTACGCAGTGCAGATTCTACCGCTTTGAATTTATTAACACATATTGGTATGAAACATTTTAATTACAATCAAACAAAAAATAACTTGTTTTTCTTCAAAAACTTAAGAGTTAAAATATGAATATAATATAAGATACAATATATTTTTTTTTAAATTTCTTTATTAATATTTTTTTTTTTATTTAATAATTTTTATTAATGCCGTGAAAATGTATTGGATTTTGAGAATTATTGAACAAGTGTCCAACAAAAATTGCCAAGAAAGTTATTTTGAATATAATAAATATACACGAAGAAAAATATTGGTGATATTTGTAGAGAAATCCAAACATATTATGATACATAGTAATTTATTAATAAAAAGCTTTAATTTTTGAATGCAAAATAAAATACGACTCGTGCGTGGTGCATCAGTACAACAGTGTAGGGCTTGGGTAGTAGGTAAATATATAGAACAAGGTAAAAATATGATAAATAATTGTCAGGCGATTTTTTAAGATTTTGAGCGGAGAATATATGTGCAGATTTTACGACAGTGTGTTGTTGCTTTTTTGTCTGTATATACGATAATTATAATAAAATATGATTCTATTTTCAACTTAACTAAGTATGGTATAAAATTAAATAAATACAAGCATTTTTTGACAAAACCAGCTTTCAACAAAATCGATTTTATTTTTTGGTTTAACTCAAAAATCTATAACCTTAGATGCAGATACTTGACATTTTTGCCTAATGTTTTTATTAGCATTTTCTATGCATGATACAATTCTCAAATTATTTTTACTTTTTTAATAAACATTTGACTTTTTCGATTTATTTATGTTTATTTTTCTAAAACCATCGATAAAAAAATCGGTCAAAAAGTTTGAAAATGGAATACAAGGTTTCTCATAAGTAGTTCCAGTTGGAAATGAAAAATATAAAAAATTGATTTTTTTATAGAGATATTTGAAATTAAAATTAGGATGAATAACGAAGACAACAGAAATATTTCTCGTAGGAATTTGAGACGTGTAGGTACATATTATTATTATATTGAGTATACAATTACATTTTCATATTTAGATTAATTTTATACTTATATGTTATTGCCTATTTTTTTTTTTTTTTTTTGCCTTTATTCATTATTGGTTATACCGTACTACACTATACTACTAATAGTAAAATAAATTACAATAGTAAATTAAATAATAGGAATATATTTATTATTTATATTATAATAGGCTCTGAATCGTTTTTCGTATGCAATGTTTTATTTTTGGTTCAGATTCAATATAATATTGACCTACTCAATGACTATGACAATGTAGTTATACTCGACTCCTACTGTACAGCAAAGCAGTTACCGACTTTCCCCTTTTTTATACCTTATAGTTTGTACAATAATCGTACTGAACCTATAAAATAAAAATTATGGTTTAATGTTTATTTTACGCAAGTTTCATCATGTGGATGTATGGTAAAAAACTAGGTATATACTACTGATATTTAATAATAATTATTAAATAACCTATAATTTAATTTTTGCTAATAGTTAAATGAATAGAAAACAATCTTTGTAAACTAAATGTAAATGTCACGTCGACACGGCATATTTATAAAAAAGATAAAAATATTATATAACATGCACCAACTCAGACATGTCGACTTGAATAGGTGTTCAATGTTATGATTATTTTAAAAAAGAACATTGTACTCGTTCCAACAATACTAATGAACTTTGGCATTTATACACGTATATAAAAATACATTCGAGGTGTTCTCTTTTATGGTTTCAAATGCTTTAACAGTTATTGAACAAAATTACAAACTATTTATTATAACCTTCATCGTCATTAGATACTTATAGACATATAAATTTGGAAAATTAGAACTGTATTAGTTCGAAAACAATCTTAAAGTTTCATAATAATTTTCTAAAATCGTCACTGTTAGTAAGTATTCATATTGTTTGTTTATTAATTTTATTATTCATTACAATTAATTAATATGCTTATTTTTATTATTATTATAATAATAATAATTTAACTATAGGCGGAGATCGAGAGGGGGACTTAAAGGAGCTTAGTCCCCTTAAAAATAATTTATTTGAAGTTAAAGCCCCACTAAAAATTAGAAAATAAGCAATATCGTACAGATATTAAGTAAAATTTTTTCACTAAATATGTTTTATTATACCTATTCATTTATTATATGTGGAAACCATGTAATATATTTTTTTTTATTAATATACCGCGATTGCCGACCAATAACCAATGCAATAATGTAATATTATATTTTAATTGTGTTTATAATTGTATTTAATTATTGTACACTTGTGATTTGTACCTATTGTATAATTGTATCCATTATATCATTTTATGAATAAAATTATGTAGGCGAAACTGGGTAAGACGTAAAATGGGACAATCTTATTTTGTCCACATTTGTATTTTGTAATACAATTACTTTTTTGATATTTTTAATTTCAAGTTTTTCTTATTAAATATTCTTTTAACCCTATTTTCAACACATTCAACCAATTTTTCACACAATTCGTCATGTAACAGTTAGTTTGATAGGGGTATATAGGGATCCCGATCTGTTTGCTATTAATTTGTTGAGCCCCCCTCTATATTTTATAGAATCTCCGACTATAAATATAACAATATAATTATATAGATTATTTAAATTTTAGACTTTAATTTATAGTCATAATCATCCGGTTAACCATTTAACCAATGGGTCTAACGAGTCCTTCGTTGATACTAAACAAAACATATCCTTTGGATTTGTACCTCCTTTCTAAATACACAATATATACGCAGCCAATTATTATTAATTAAAAACAAAATTCATTAAAAAAGAGCGAAGAGGCATTTAATTTATAAATATAGAATATATAAAATATATTATTAAATAATTATTATTTTGTATGTATATAATATGGTTAGATCGGTTTGTTCATACTTTCATGTAACTAAAATGGATTAAGGCATTATTCTCGAATTAAAATAACAGATCATGAAAAATATACAGCGTGTACAAAAATATATTTATATTTTTATATATTTTGTACAACAGAGATGGTTTTATAGTTTCCATAGTGAAAATATTGCACCTCGACAATCATAATATTATGTATATATTTATAGACTTTAGTCTTTCACTAAATATTACATATAATAATTCATTATAATTTAATAATTTATACTGTAAACTGTATAAATTACCTATACAATTAATATACAATACCTACTTATAAAGTTATGACTTATAACTAAACTATGTTGTACCTAGGTATCAATTATGTGTTGGCATGACAACGAAATATTGGACACACTTATGAATTAGGGGGACATTTGGTGTTACACAAGTTTATGTTTCAAGTTATTGCATAGTTGGAAATCTATTTTTGACAATTTTAATTCAATGGCATAAAAAAGTATCTAATTATCATTATATTATTATTATTATTATTACCCGGGAATTATAGAAACACAATATTATATTAATCAATATAGTTATATCTACTAAAAGTTACTAAAACTTAAATAAGACTCTTTGTATAATATAGGTAGTATTAAAGTATTGATAACACATGTAAATAATTACTTTTACATTCACATAATATAATCGCACTTGATTTCTCATGTGAAATAATAGAATACAATCGTCAATCAATAACCTTATGTAGTTATGTCAGACATGTAAAAGGTATATATTATATATGATAAGGTATATAATATCATCGCAATCATTAAGTAAAATTCGACTACAATGTATATACTACACATGTACTTACAGTTTATTATATGTACCTATACTCGTATATTACCTATAAACATTTCAAAAAAATATTATTCATTATTAGATGTATATTAATTGATGTAAAATTATCATAATAGGTATGCTAGTTTATATTTGATTAATTCTGTGAGCATTATCTTGGTTATGCTGAACCGCAAATTTAATATGTTGCTCGTATATACGAACGTGTGACATACATGTGAGCGTGAGGACTATGGCGTTAAAATCACAAAAAAATTAAATCATAAATTTAAACATTAAAATCACAAAAAAATTAAATTTAAACACAACCACAGAACTTTGGACCATTCAATTAGAAACTACACACCTAATATAATAATATTATGATCATCGAGGTAAGTTAGAAATTATTGGATTTGCCAATTAGGTATAGAATATATTAAATACAAGGTTGGGTATTTTTTAATCGAATTGTAAATCAATTTTATTATATTATAAGGCAGTGTTTCCCAAACTTTTTGCAATGGAGGAGACCCATAAATTTAATCTTTATTGGGTACGCGACCCCCTGCTAAAAAAAATCAAGTAGGTATGCCATAAATAAATAATACTTTTATTATTATTAATTTTATCATTGAATTTTTATAAAATACAGTACTTGACAATAAATACATAATATATAAATAAAATAAATTATAATAAAATACAAAAATACTAAAATAAGCGTAATTTTAACCGCGACCCATCAAAAAAATTTCGCGACGCACTATAATGGTCGCGACCCATGGTTTGGGAAACGCTGTTATAAAGTATTATATTTGCCGGAGTTAGGACTATGAATTTAACTATCTAACGTACCAATATATGCATACTAATAGGAAATTTTTGTCGAATATGAAACCTGTTTTAAGTTACCGCCATCTTAAGAATAAAAAAATACTGGTTTTTGGAACAAATATATTTATTTTTTTACTTACACAATTATTAAAAAGAATTGAAAAAGTCTTTTTTATTTTGAATGTGACGTCACCGTTGGGAGCGGTAAAATACGTTAAGTCTAACATTTGGATGGTGGCTTTTACTTTCCATATTAGTTAAGTAGTACATTAGTATGGTTCTATGAGATTCACTTTCATTTTAGGCGATAAGCGGAGTTGTAATAACTCTTCTAGTTTCCAAATATTCCCAAAATTCTCGAAAATAATAGCATGTCTAGAAAATCCTAATATAAATATTTTATGAAAAATTGAAGTCCCTACGGAAATTCATTTTTGAATTGCAATGAAAAAAACAATATTGATTCTAACGTTAACTGTTTTGCATAAGAATGCGTGAAAAATCGGTTCTTCTGCGCATTCCACGCGACACTTAGGTAGTAGAACTCGATGGCAGGGTGTTCAGTGTTGATGCGCAGAATCGGTGTGGTCTCTTGCTGGGCAGAGTTAGGTACTTGACTGCAGTGCAGGGCAGTGGTGGTTTCAGGAATTTTCAATGGAGGGAGTTGTGCCAGTTGTGGATAATTTCTAGAAACATGCGTAGGGGGGTTATCGGCGCACAAACAATATGGCTAAATGGGGGAGGGGGTTAAACCCCGTTAGTACGAACATGCTTGATTGAATGACAAACTTAATTTTAAAACTTTTCCCAGCTTGGTGACGACAATATTATAGACGAATACGTTCATTGATTTCCAGTTCTCACGAGAAATATTAGACTGAACTACTGCATCGGCAAGCACGTACTTCGGAGGGGGGCAGGTGTACCTCGTTGTCAGGGAGGAAAATGTTTTTCTGCGGAACAACATTATGTATAACAAAGTTATATCTTACAGATTTACTGCTCTATAGATTCTGATCATAGCGATAAAATGAATCGGTTATGTGCTTTTTATGTGTCTGAACTCTGAAGACACCTTTCATATTAGATTAATCCAGTGTTGGTTAGGTCTGTCTGGCGATTGCCGGAAGCCTATAGCCAAATGTGAAATGTATAATTAAATCACTTATGAGTCGCAACTAGGATATTTCAAATTACTTTTGAATTAATGTTAGTTTAGTTTATTAATACTTTAAGAGGTTTATTCAACACATTTTGCATATCATTCCAATACATGTTCATACTTCCATGCACACAATTAATTAAAGTACAAGCAAACATTTTTTAAACTTATTAAGCAAACTTGATAAGCTAATCATACCTGTAAGTATTCTTTAATTTGCCTGTTTGTGAAAGAAGATACATTATAAACAAAGATAACATTTTTAATGTTTTCCAGCAATGAATTAAAACTATTTTTAATGATTTAGGTATAATATTTAAATTAATATTATTTATGTTTATTGAATTTTTATCTACAATAAGTTATATTATTTTTTGTCACACCTACACCGAAAGCTTAGATTTCGACGACGGATGGAGCGTTAGGAAGGAAACTTTTTCCGTCCAGCGGGCGGTAAAGTGGAAATCTCTAAAGGCTCTGTCAAACAGAACGCGTTAAAACACGCGTTAAAGCGGTAAACGGCTCATAGGCGTGGTGCTTTCACGCGCGTGAAAACGCCACGTTGTAACAAATTACAAAATCACGCGACGTGAAAATAACGCTTTCTGTTTGACAGAGCCATAAAAGTGCCGGGCGGTAAATTGGAAATCCCCGAGTGCTGAGACTATCCTTTGCACAACCAGACACTGATCGATGAACGCAGAGGCGTGTTAAAAAATAGTAGGTATGTGTGGCTTGTGTAAGACGTCAATTTCAGTCTTAGCCCAAGACTCTTGGGTGAAATGGGACCCTCGCCGTACACGTCTGAAATATCTCACTTCACGATATTCCTCCTTGCCACACAATATTGGTACTATTCTATTTTATGCAATGAAAATAAAAGTATGTAAAAAAATTCTAGTGGCTACTAATCAAAAAAAGGTAAAAGCAGAAATTATTGCGCAAAACCAGTTTTGCTAAGATCAAATCTAATCTGTTTTTTCATTGTAATTCATAAGTTAAATACTGTAGGCTTCAATTTTTTCAAAAAATACCTATTTATATTAGAGTTTTCTAGATCTGTTAACATTTTCAAAATATTTTTCACCATTTATAGAAATATTAGAATTATTATAGTTTTTATTCAATAAATATTAATCAATATTTTTCAAAAATGTAATCATTTAAAACTAGATTCTTTAAAAGTTTCACTAGAAGCAAACAATAAATTAATGATAAAAATGTTTAACTTTAAAGCAACGGCGGACTTGCCCAAGTAACGTGTGTGTGATAATCGCCTGGAATGTTGAAAAATTATTTTTGGATTTTATTATTAGTCCAGCATTTGGACGAATTTTCTGTTTCCCAATTGCCATTTTTTTTCCATTTTGACCATGCTTATAAGAACCCTCCGTCCCCAATATTATTTCCTATACAGGTGCCAGGTTATATGGAATATAATTTAAAATGAGTAGAAATAATATTTAAGTTTCATAGTGTATATAATTATAGAAAACAATTTAATTTTCTAATATTTATGAGCACATGCTTACTCTACATTTTTTAATAAAATAATGAACTATAATATTATTAGGTAATGCAAATTTGTACCTGGTACCTACGATAAATTTTTTTTTGATGTTCCAAACATTCTTGATTTATTTTATAAATTCTATTTTCATGATTTGTTCTATGAGTCAGTACTCAATTTTTACTTACCAGATTAATTGTGTTTGAAATAAGTAACTCTTTAAAATTTCTTAATTTTGTCTTATTTATTGAATCTACAGGAGTCATAAAATGTATTCAAGTATCCAGCATAATATAAGGATAGGTATGTTATCGGTCCTAGTTACACAATATTACAGCTGGTAGGTGCTTTACCTAATGATGTTTTCTTATGTTATAGCATCGTGTTAGTATTACAATTATTATTTTTCATAAGGAATGTGGGTTATTGAGAAATTTACCACAATATACCAGAGGAGTGCACACATATTTTCAATGGGAGGAGTTGCATTAAGAAACTATGTATCTATATATGCGTATTGTAAAAAATATACCAAGAGGGTGTGAACCCTCCCCCCTCCCTTGTGTGTATGCCACTGTAATCTAGCCTATTATTAATATACAAAGATGTAACGAATTCATCAATTTGTTGTATTATTTAAATTTGTATTAGTAATTAATAAGTGTTAAACAATAATTTTAAATTTCGGTTTCAAGTACCTATTATCTTATAATTATTATGATTTATGAATCATCTTTTTTCAATCTATTGTCAAAAAGTTAATAATTATTTTATTGTCATTTATTAATAGTTAAATTCATTACCTATAGGTAATATATATTA
The DNA here is from genome assembly GCF_005508785.2 of Acyrthosiphon pisum. Classification (NCBI taxonomy): domain Eukaryota; kingdom Metazoa; phylum Arthropoda; class Insecta; order Hemiptera; family Aphididae; genus Acyrthosiphon; species Acyrthosiphon pisum. The sequence continues at coordinate 76,870,692 of NC_042495.1, read as the reverse complement.
CGTTAAATATCGGAGAGTTTTGGTAATATGTAATTTTATGGTCTTGTTGTAAAAAGGTTTTTATGTTTAAATTTTAAAACATAAAATGTGTAAACAGGGAGATAAAATGCATTAAATATTTATGAAAAAAGTGAGCGGTAGTAAAGATGACAGCAATAAAACAAGTTAAAATGTTTTTAAATTGTTAAGTTATTATGTTTTGAATACCCGATTGTAGTGCCGCCATAGGCCACACACATTGTTATAAAAATATAGCTGTTCAAAACTATTTTAATGTTATAATGTTATCGGGTCACGTAAATACATTACATTTTAGTCTATTTTTAATCACAGTGATTTTCTTTTCTTTCAATTTCAGTTGTTTGAAACAATTCTTATAATATTGATAAAGTAGGAGGCGAATATAGTAAATAATGACTAACACCAGTAGCTACTGGTCTACTAGGTAGTGTTAGGTCCAAGTGAATGAAATCCCATCAATAACTGTCGTAGACAGTGGTTGGATGCATATATATAATATATTTATATTTCACCGAGATGTCGATAACTATTTATTTTCAGATTTAACGGGGTACAGTCGAAAAGAAAACAACGATTGGAGTCGCAAATATATTATCATAAAATTATAAGGGATAGTTATCGCAAAAAGGCCATCATCGAACTTTCATCGTTTCGAGAGGAGAGTAGATCGGGCGAGTTGATAAGAATTAATTCCCATTACCTGCGATTGTGTACCGGTCCATGTAGTTTATTAAGTTGACAAAGCACAGTATAACGACTGTGATTTTCTGTCTGCCGGTGATCGGCGAGCGACCACCTGCCGTCTCGTCATTCATTAGATGCTGTTGAGAATTGTTGTTGGGCGCCGAGGACGGTTCAGCGTTCATTATCTGCAGTACGTTTTTGACGGTGCTATTGCTATGGAGCACTTGAGTCGGCATCACATCGATGGAACTACTCCGATCCTACCAAGCCACTACGGTCATCGCTGGGCAACAGATCTTCCGTTCGGAAGTCATTGCAAGGGAGTAACGTCTTACAGAGCAAACAGACGCGAAGCGGATAACGACTGACTTCGAACTGGCGGCGATAAGTCGAGCTCGGGCACAAATGATGACGACTTGACAACCCATGCCTGTTTGTTGTGAAACGTGCAACGTCACCTGTGACCCGATTGCGTTTGACAGGCTGACCACCCTCCAATCGACGACTGTACTCGTTATCGTTATGTTGGATAATCTATTATCTACATCGTGATATGAACATATGATATCGGTTGTTGGCGCCTTTTTTAACATTTTCGGTTCTCCTCAATTCACAAAACACAATAGCATAACATGGCACAATATGTAATATTGAAATATTGAATATTATTTACTAGGTATTGTGTTATTTTTGTTTTGTGTATCACTGAGTGCTCTGACCACATTCCTTATCCTTTCGCACAATTTTTTTTCTCCTCAAATGTATTTACGTTAAACCTTAAACATTACTGTAACGAATAATGGATTAGATTTTCGTACGTCTTATAAATATTTTACATTTCAACTGCCTACATAAAATATAAATTTTCGAGATTTGGTTATTCAGCAGTTACTACAACGTCGTATTGCATTTCACGTGGTTGTATTTTGATACAGTTCTTAAAATGTTTAACGAATCTGAGTTAGTAACACATTTCGATAGTATACATGGTTTTATCGAAGTATTAGCTTTGAAGAGTGTGCGTGAAATTCAAATGCCAGTATGTAGTTCTCTCACTCAACTAACCTCAACAGATTGCCTCAAATTGATGGTAAGTATTTTAATTAAATCATTATGTAATTAGAATGCTGATGAAGTCTATTTCGTACATTCACACCATCCAACTATTTACTTAGAGCAGGTACCTATCTTATAATTGAATTAAATTACTAGTGCCATGCTTACTTTCATGTACCATCTTAATCATTTTTGTAGGTGGACATAATTTTCCCAATAATTAATAATAATAACGATAATAATAATATTAATAATAATTTTAACATACATACTTCCAATTATATTCGAAAGTACTAGACAATTGATGTATTAGCTATAAATTAATGTTATTATATTATACAATTCAGCTATTCAAAAACTTGGTTACATTATAAGTTCTTTGTATGTAATAAGTATTATCATAAGCGTGCGCACAGGGGGGGCCGGGTGGGCCGTGGCCCACCCTGCGAGACGTATCGAAATTTGTATACATAGTAATACATGATTTAAACATCACAATTTTTGATTTTTTTAAATCATAGAACATTAATTAAATAGGTGAAAAATAACATTGATAATCAATGATAATACATTAAATGTCTTTAAAAATAAAATTGATAAAATATTACCATTACAGATTGCGAAATTGTATTTAAAATTTAAAACCATGTTGACAATTAAAATATTTCTTATTTAATTTTTAAAAAATATGTATCTGTTTTTTATCATATGAATGATTTGTGCCTTAAATAGTGGGTGATTATGAGTAGGCAAATTAAAGTATAATTGTTTCTTCCACCGGAGTTCAGGTTTATTAATCTTTATTGACTTGGCCCACCCTGCCACAAATGTCTGCGCACGCCTATGAGTATTATATTATTTGTAAATACGACAATAATTTAATTAATTAACACTTTCAACGCTGCTGACCCGTATATGCGTCAATAGAGTTTATTCCAACAGACTGGTGACGTGTTAACACGTCAAAAACGTATTCGTCCATATACGCTTTAATTAAATTGGATTTTTTTTAATAAACTGAAACTTAGATAGGCCATTAGCAATGAACTCTAAATTTAAAGATATGGGTGATTTTAGTTTTAGTTTTTTCCGTTGTTTTTTTAAATCACGGGTGGCATTGAAAGTGTAAAGAAGACGCTACATCTGCATGTATTATTTTCTTATATATAAGAGTGAATTGACCTATTATCAAATTTAAAGGTAACTAGCAAGGTATATCAATACACCTTGGTAACTAGGTAAGAAAATTATCTAGGGAATTGTATAAGCTTTTATTGATACATTGAAGGTATATAATTTTTTTGTTTTATTCAATTTGTATGTTATTCAATTGTATAAATAAAAAAAATGTTGAAATGTTGAAATCAAGGAATGAGCTTTTTAATATTTATCAACAAAAATATTTAAAATTCCCTAGGTAATATCATTCCTTAACATTTGATGATAGGTATATAAACTTATTATGATACAGTATTATATTAAACCTTACAACACAAAATGTATACTGCTATGTACATTTGTTATACGGATACAACACATCTAAGTGTGATGTTCTCTTAGTAAGCAGAATAATATTGGTACATACTTGCACGAAAACAACTTTACTCCAAGTTATTGTATTTATTTCAATTGGGTTATCCCATACTTAATTTATATAGAACTTGGGTTATTAAATAACTATATTCATATTTAATTTTGTATTTTTACAGAAATATGAATTGGATAAATGGTCTAATCCTAATGAATCGTCTATGGAAAGAATACTTCTATTTTATTTAGTAACAGATTACATCGGCTGTGGATTATCTTCTCCAGAGTTTCATACTGTATTTTATAAACATCTTTCCACAGAAGCATCAAAGATAAAACTTTTGAATGATTTAGTAAAAATTTGGGATAGTTTATTCAAAAATTATAAAATTCCAAGTATGTTTATTTGAAAATACATTTTTATATTAACTATTTATTGTAAATAATATTTATATTATATTCATTTTAGATATTGATTTTGTCAAAAATTTGATGGCCAGTTTGCAGCGCCTTTTTATTAAAATGACAATTTTAGTTCCTGATGATCTTATCAAGTTTAAAAGCAACAAAGTTATAGATAAAATTAATTATTACATTAAAGAGTATGAGCAAAATATTTTAGATAGTCATACATTAAGTGATAATTGTATGCAACAACAACTTACCTGTAACAAGAATAGAGTTTATGGCATTGAAAACATAGTTCCAAAAACATCAGTTAAATCAAAATTGAATTATTGTATCCAAAATCTTGTCCAACAAAATAAACTAAAAAGAGATGCCATGGATAAAAGTATAGAATGTATGACTTTAAATAGTCAAAAAAGTAATATGGATCTTCAAAAACATAATTCTGAAACTATAGTGGATCACCATCTTCCAAAGAAACCAAAATTAATGTCAAGTGATGTGCTAAATAGGACTACCACATCAGGTATATTGGGTATAATATATTTTATTTTATAATTGGACAGTGTGATAATTAGCCAAACTTATTTATGAATAACAATTATTTATAACTACATGCATGTTAAAATATGATATATCTGATCAAAAAAATTTAAAAGAAAAACTCCCTAAAAATATTTTATTGAAACATTAACGGTTTATTATATATACATAATTTTATCTTCATCCAGGATATTATATAAATGTGAACTAAGTTATGCAATTTGTGTGTTATCCTGAATAATAATTAAAAACAAATATTAAACTTTATAAAAAGTTTTTTTAGAATATTGACAAATTTAAAGATTATTTAACATATTTATTTATTATAGTATCTGTTTCTATACATAAAAATAATTGTAATAATTTATAAATATCAAAAATATCAAGCTATTTCACTTAAGGGGCATGCACGCGACCTGTTTTTTTGCTCAAAAACATGCCTTACAGGAAACTCTCATGCAACGTAGATTGGTCTGATTTCCGTAATTTTTTTTTTGTTAATAGAGGAAGACTTATGGCAGGGCGCATTGGACATGGATTTCTAAAATTATTTTTCGAAATCTTATATTACAATTTACAAGTTTGAATTTAGTCCATTTTTACAACTTTTTAGTTTTTTGTATTATTATTTGTTTTTAGCAAAGTAATCAAAAATCGAAGTCCAATACGCCCTGTAAAAAATATTCTTCTAACAAAAAAAAAATCGGACCAATCTACGAGGTGTGCTTTGGTCGATATAATACACCCTATCAACCCCCCCTAAATAGGTATTGGGTAGTAGATTAATGAAAAAGTCTTATAATTGAGGTGGCAACTAAAATATAAAATTTAGTTTTAAAATTTTATAGAATTGCGGAAAATTTGAAAAGTCGCGACCAGGCACCTTAAAAAAAGATAATTTTATCATAACAAATTTATTACTTCTTGCTCCAAAATCAACTTTGACACATAGTAATATAAATCACATAAAACAAACACAGAATAAATTAAGTAGATAATAAACCCTCTGGATTTTTTATTGTTATGTTAGTTTAATATAAAAATAAAAAATGTATTAACATATTTTTCAAAAATATTTATTTAGATGCTGACTGCAGTGTAACAGTGCCTCATGAACAAAGGAAGCTCAATGCTTTTCAAGTAATGATGCTCAATGCTAAAAAACAAAAAACAAAATTGAAATAAATTACATATTTTACTTTTGTTTGTTTTTATATAACTAATATTTTAGTATATTGGAAGGTTTTTCATTTTTATTTTTTTGTTACTTAGATATTAATTTGTATTAATATTATTTGTACAGTATGATCATTTAGTTATTAGTAGTATGAATTATATATTTGATTAGATATAAATGCATAGTATACTGCTCAGTAAAATGTTGTTTTTTCTAATACATGTAAACTATGTATATAGTTGTTTTATGCGACTATGAATTGTATTATTTTTATTAAATACTGTTATTGACACATAAAATATTTCTATTATTATGTAATTTTTAAAACTATCAAAATAAAATAAAATTCCATTTGCCAACTGTTATTGAATTTATTTATCATTCATATGGTTAAAATAACATAAAAAATACCTACATTTTAGACACCCATAACTAATCTATAGTTATAACCCTATAAGTAACATCAATTCGTCGTTTGAGATATCTTGGCGGAGTATAAACCAACAATCACCGATAGATTTGAAATGTCGACAATCAGTGTATGCTACTTAGAATTTGATAAAATATCGTTTCGGCAAGAACTTGATTTGAAATACCTTGGGTTGCAGTAGCAACTATTCTCAAAATAATGTATTTCCGAGGAAATAAAAGATGTCTGTACTTTGTTGAAAATATAAAAACTAGATTAAAATCATCCCCATGTTATCCCATAAAATATATCACCAATATTTAATCAGTCACATATATTTCCAAATATTTATATTAACTTTAGATGATGTCGAATTTGTCTGACACTTAATAGTAGAAACTTCCATTATACATGGTAGTTACTTGTACCAAATATAATCTATAGGTAGTTAGTATTCTGCGGGTCAAAATTCAAAATTGACAAGTACTTTTAAAAATGATGAAAAAAAACTGGAATTTCTATGTAAAACTGGTTTTTAATAAAAAATAATTTTGATTTATATTATGTTGGGTGATTAATAGTTATTTATTATAAAATGACTCATAGTGCCGTTATATTTTAAAACAATAATTGTGATTTTTTGATAGAAAGTGATCCAAATATTATCCAAAATTTTTTAAAGGCTAAGCATATAGGTACTATACGATTTTTGTGATTTTTAAAACTATTGATAGTTTTTTTTTTATATATATATAACAGCTATACCATGTTATTATATACTATTCAATGTTTGTGGTTTTGCAAAACTATAATTTATAATTTTTATTTTAGATTCTGAGTGGAACGATGAATGTATTGATTTTACAATGATGTGTGTTTTTTTTTTTTTTTTATTTTTTTTTGTGTCTGTCATCACCTTTTAGGACAGTCAAAGTGCTTGGATTTTCTTCAATAGTACCTTTTCTGATAGGAAAGTGAATCTAGTAGGTACTTTGGGGGGTCAAAAGTAAAATTTTTCCAATAGTTTTTAAAAGCGCAGTGAAAAACAAAAGAAAAATTAAGGAAAAACGGGAATTTTTACGCAAAATCTGTTTTCTATACATGATACAATTTTCAAAATATTTTAATTTGTTTTGAACTGTTTAGGGACATTTTCAGTTTCCAATTTTATTAGTTTTTTTTTCTATGAATGTCAATAAAACTTATTTGTTGAGTAAAAATACTTGAAAATTTAATACAAGGCTCCTACTATATTGTTACAATGACATTTGAAAAATATTAGAAATCCTTAGTCACAGTTTTTTTTTTTAGCATTTAAAGTTCAAAAATTGACAAATTATGTAAAAATCACGAAAATTAGCAAATTATTTTGAGTTAATAATTCGTAAAAATTTTTATCTTTAGAACTAAGATTTTAAAATGTAATACAAGATTCCTTAAAGGATAATCTACCTTTTTCAAAAAAAAAAATGTCTATAAGAAACTCAAATGAAATTTTTATGAGCGTTTGAAATTCATATTTTTACAACATTTGATATTCACTCGATTTCTTACGTAACGATTTTCTTATTTTATTGTAATTAAAAAACGAATGACTGTAGATACTTGAAAATTTCACTGAATGTTTATATTAGAATTTTCTATACACAATAAAAATTTGAAAATAACTTGACTCTTTTTAAAGCTGCTTACGGACATTGTCATTTTTAAAATTTTTAAAATTTTTTTTCTATAAATATCAATAAAATTTTATTTGTTTGGTAAAAATGCGTGAAAATTTAATGCAAGGCTCCTGATATATTGTTACAATAGCAATTGTAAAATATTAAAAATACATAGGCACACATTTTTTTTATGAGCATTTGAAGTTGAGATTTTGACAAAATTTATCAAATTTAAAATTAAATAATTATTTTGTAGTTAAAAATTTATAAAATGTTCAACTTTTATATCTAAGGATTGAAAATTTAAAACAAGATTTCACGTAAATATTTAATTCTGTTACCAAAAATTCTAAGAAATACATAAGCACAGTTTATTTTTACAGTCATTTTAAGTTCAAATTTTGACGAAATTACATATTAAAAAACCTGGAATAACTATTTTAGTTATTTTGTTGTGATTGTATAATATTACTTGTGGGTACTTGAAACTTCTAAAGTATACTAATACTATTATATATCTATGAGAGTACCACGGTTTGTTGTTGATGTATAACGCGTTACCTAATGGATATTGTGATATGATTAATTTGGAATTTATTATTGATACCTATTATAGGTCAATTTTTTTTTAATACTATAGATAAGTATACCTATAATAGGTATGTCTAATACATAGACTGACAAATCATCTCCGTTCAGAATCGTTTTTCGTACACAATGATATAATATCATTGGATTCAAATTTAATTCCATCCATTACAGTAACCCACTTGTAACCTACTGTACAGCAGAGCGACATCCACTTACCCGCCTTTTTTTTTATACTTTTATATATACTTTTAAAAAATTTATAACATATATCCCCCCCCCCCCCCCATTGAAATTTCCTGGGCACACCAGTACACCACTGTAGGTAACCTAACTATAATATTATACTATATGTATATTTCATTAGTAAGCAAAATAAACGTATTATATTATATTGAAATATATTGGTATAAAACGAAAAATCCATAATATTTTCTCCGAAAATACAATAAAACAGTTAAATGCTGCGCACTTTCATCCATAGGCGTGCGCAAACATTTGTGACAGGCCACAGGGTGTCAATAAAGATTAAGAAACCTGAACTCTGATAAAAGAAACTATTAAAACATACTTTAATTTACCCAATCATAATCACCCTGCACTATTTAGGGCGAAAATCATTCATATGATAAAAACAGATACATATTTTAAAAATTAAATAAGAAATATTTTAATTGTCAACACAGTTTTAAATTTTAAATAAATACCAATTGATGGACGACGGTAATAAAAAAGTTACTATAGGTATTATATACCTACGTATAGCAATCGACATGGGTGTAACTAGGATGAATAGTTACATAGGGGTTAGAGTCCTACAAAACCAAAGTGTAAAATAACACGTGTGGGTCAAGTGCGTATAGTCGAAAAACAAGGAATTCTACTTTCCCTTATTTGTATACTAACACTATTGTGGAGTCAATATAGTCATTGATTAAATAATAAATATTCACTTATATTTAAAATTTTTTATAACATAGTAAACTATTAATAGACAATAATAATAATAATAAAAAATTATAATATTATTATATTAATAATAGTGTCATCCTCTGTAATTACCGATTTAGAAATCAAAATACTGCCGACTGCCCAGAACCCGTTCTCGTTTTTATTATTAAAATTATATATGAAAATCTAGGAAAACGGTTTTTAACAAGTCGTATAATTTCTGAAAGTTCTCTGTTATGAAGAAAATGCCAACTGATATTTATGAAAAATTCAAAGGGTGATGACCCACCATACCATTACCGCCGACCCTGGGTACGTCTCGCAGGGTGGGCCATGGACCACCAGGCCACCCCCCCCCCCCCTTATGCTTATGCTAAACGCTTATGCTTTCATCTAAAATATAGAAAATACAATTTCGTATTTAAAATGATTATTTCTTGAATCAGATTTGTATCTCATATTTTATTTTGCATATTTTCTAATGAAGTTCGTTGATAATCGATGTGTAAAATAAGACATCAATCTCACAACAGTCACAACCCTGAGTATGATATTATAGGTAGGTACTATTATAATTTATGTACCAAGAATTATTGTATACAGTATACCTACCTAACTTGTTTATAAATATAAATATTAAATATTGTAATATACTGGTCACACCAATTAAATATTGTACATATATATTTTAAATAATATTTATGTTTTCATTCAATCTCATTCATTTACTGAAGTTTTGATTTTTAACTAAATGCTGATTGGAAAGAGTAACCATTGTTTTGCTATCTTGAACTTTATAATTTTAGTAAATACCTAGGTATATTATATTTAAAAAAAAAATTGGAAAGATCCAGTTTAGCAGTTACAAAATACAATGGTACATATTTTATATATTATACCTAATATTAAACAATCATATTATAATAAAAACTTACGATAAAATATAATGTGAATGATTGTGTAGGATTCGGTATTATACACAGTACTTCTGGAAGTACTTTTTCTCTCCAAATTGCTACACAAATTGCTTCATGCACAATAATAGGAACCTTAAAAGTACAAATTTATTACAAGGTAAAAATGTCATCGGACACTTAGATTTCAAACACCATTGTTGAGGTAATAGTTTAACTATACTTTTCCGTAACTGATGAGCTGATCCTTAATATATTCTTCTCGACCTTCAGTAGCATCCAATGTAGCTTGTTGGTTAAGTTTTTGCAAACGATCATGACTATCGTACCATCTACAACATACGTTTTTTGTATGTAACTAAATATATAGATCTATAATATTTAAAATTTATTGAATTACATTTTTGATCCAAGCTCATTAAGTTTTGATTCCTTAATATGATCAATGAAAAAATCAACTTCATTTTGTGATATAATATCCATTATGCACCTAACTACTGTATATACTGTATAACTTAAATGATTATTTAATTATAATAAATCTATGTAATTTTATAAGATTATACTTTAGGTTTGGTCGATATTTTCGACAATTCTATTTCCCTAGTAACCTATCCATTATAACACAAATTATATTTTTTAACGCATTTATTCGTACAAGCTATGATAAATGTGGACATGTGTCGTCAAGACAACTGAATATTATATTTTATTAATAAATAGTATTGTCTACCTATAAGCTACAGCCTACAACTATATATGATCTGTGTACGTTTTCGACCAATACCATGTACCTATCTGTTTATATAAATTAAAAACTCATCTTAATTCTACATTTCTACGGTTGTCGGTTTTTATGGGCATAATATTAACTTAGATAATAAAAAGTATACAATTATGAAGTAGGTAACGGGTCTGATTTACAGTAGGTATCGGTGTAAATAGGGTTGGACCGTATATCTTCGATACAATTATTGTACCATATTGTGTATTTTGTATCCAGAGAAGATATCTTCTCTACATCGTGCTAAGTGCTTGTATCTTACGGTTATAAGAAGTATATCGAATTCGAGTACATAGATTAACATTTTCGCAGTCAAGCGATACATTGAAGCATAAGTTTTTTTAACGACTAGACCGACTAGTATTATATTCAGGTTAGGTAGTAGGTAACTGGTAAATGTCGTATGACCAGTGGCCACCCTACTATAGAGCGAATAGGGACAAATTGACGTAGCCATTTGGACGTGGGGTAAATGGTTGTTAACAAAAAAATATAAATCAATGATATACCGGGTGATTATTTTATCATTGAACACTCATTATTTCAAAAAGTGTACATATTTTTGAAAATATTTTTTATCCTTATAATTTTTTAAGTTTTTACTTTTTTGAATGACAACATTGGGTTTTAATTTTATATTCTACAGCAGAATATTTTTCTTAGTGTTTTGATACATGAAAATCGAATTTGAGGTGAGTAGTTTATGAGTTATAAATATTTAAAGTTTAGATGAGCGGAGTGGAGTGGTACGGGGTTACCCCGCGAAATGT
>NC_042495.1:76839530-76859143 GCF_005508785.2 Acyrthosiphon pisum | reverse complement strand
CCCCCCCCCCCAAAAAAAAAAAACATAGGACATACAATTTTAAAATGCTATATTGCAATGGTCTGCTTTCCTTTAATATATTTAGCTCCCCCAAGTCAAAAGTTGAAATTGCGCTTACATAACTTATACAGCAATAAATAATGAATAATGTATCACTTTATTTATAAATTGTAATTTACAAGCTTTTCTCCTATCTAAATAATCATTTATTTTTTCTTTAGATGATTTATGCAGTGTTTTACAACCTATAACGAAAAAGTAATAGACAAATCAGAGGCCCCTAAATAAATTCTAATTATCCAGGCCCGGATAATTAATCCCTTAATCCGGGCTTGAATCTAAAGTGATAGATAAATATTGGGACATATTATTGAAGGTATCATGAGGTAGACGGCTAAATAAGGACTGGTCCTTCTACAGTTCTACTTTATTCATAGTGCACTAGTGCAGGTAATTCTATATTACTCGTTATTTTACAGCATGATCACAATTTAAGATAGTGATCATGATGTAGATACTATAATTATAGATTATATTATTAATATCACGGACTACTACAGTTACTGATATATATCCATAGATATATACAACAAACTAGATAGCCGTCTCATTGTCATGGAAGTCGGCCGCCATTTACAAAGCAGGCAATGTTTACAAAATAATATTATCATAGTATATATAAATAGATAAATATATATGTATATAAATAAATGTAAAATAAATGTAAACATTGTCTGCTTTATAGATGGCGGCCGATTTCAAGATATTGGTCACAACTTTACTGTAGTATTAAGACGGCTATCTAGTTGTTGTATATATCTATGTATATATCTTAGTCCGTGATATAATCTTATTATTTTTTATTATCATCCTCGTAAAGGCTGTTTCTTGGAAATAAAAATATATTAAATGGAAATTATGACGTTTAAGTTTTATTGACGAATGGACTAATTTACTCAGTTATTATCATATTACACTTTGGTTTATGTCTATAGGTATACAATGATAATAATTATTTGCTTGGCCTCTTGGATTTATGATACCACAAAATGATACTATTGAATATTGATACTTTTTAGCTAATCTGTTAATAGAAGTGTAATAATATTATATGAGCTTATATTTTTTAGGTATGACAAAGGTATTTTAGGTACCTAACTACCTTCAATTGTCTACCGTATTTAGTTTAAACATTTTTAGAAACTTTAAAATTGTGTTGAATCTACTTGACGTTGTACTATAATCGTAATCGGATAATAAACTATAATGAACTCATTAGTAGCAGATTATGGAGACGAAACAGACACTGATTCGTTGGAAAGTGATCAAAATCTAGATGAAAACACTAAGGATATGAAGTAATTTTGATCAATTACCTTAAACTGATTTCACAAATATATTGCACAAATTTCACTGATTTCAGTGATACAATCATTACTTAAAAAATTTATTATAATGTTTTTAATTTTCAAATGTATCTAATATTAATATACTTAATATTTTTATAAGTTATTTTAAAAATCAATGATTTACTGAATTTAAACATAATTTTCAAATGTTAACCAATTTAAATTTAATTTGAACGGATAATCTGATTTCTGTGTCTAAATTGTTATTTCATTGTATGGGTACCTGTGTATAAAATAAAAATATTGTTCCGTTCGAGAACAGTAGTTATTATTAATTTTATTTAATTTTAATTTTAGGTTAGTTGATGAGTATAAAACTGAGAATAAGCTTCCTGCACCAAGATTTAAAGATACTGGTATTATCAATGAATCTGTCTTCAGAAATCCTTACTTGGAAGCTGAACGAGCTAAATGTGCAGTATTAGAAAAACATGTTAAAATGGTTCCTGCTAAGGACCACCTCACAAAAGTTAACGGAAAAAATATATGTTGGATGAACAAAAAAGGTCGTTGTCGTTTTGGAAATAAATGTAAATTTGCTCACGATTCAGAATTATTTAATGGTCCAAATATAATAGATGAAGACAAATCAAATAAGGAGAGTTCAAAATCAAATAAAAAAAAGAAAAGACCTGGACTATCACAAACTTTAATACCAGGAAAAAAAATACTTAAAATATTTAAAAAAACAGAAATGACTAATGTGCATTCATAAAATATTAACTACATATTTTATACTGTTTTCTTAATCCTAATGTATATAATATAACTATAGAAGTTTGTAACAAGTATAATAAATGTTATCAACTTTTGTTAACATTTGTAATTATAATATTTTAAATGTATGGCATTTATCTAGTCATTGTTTCCATATTTTTTCACATTACATATTTGATTGATTCATTAAATCACTTTTTATCCAACATACAATATTTATGAACAAATAGAAATATTTTCATTTATTATTATTTTATTAAAGGAAAGTCCACAACGTTAACAGCTAATGGATAGCACAATTTAATGCATACAAATGTTCAAAGGTTTATTGTAGCTTAAATTTGTTATTGAAGGTGCATGAAGCATGACCCTTCAACAAAATATCAGATTATATTTTAAAATTAGTACTTTATATTTCCTTGAGAAGATATCTCCTTAAGAGGATGTCAGCGCACTATTTGTTTTCTCTCTCTGGCCCACGCACAACATAGACAAAACGCATTGATGCAAAATCATTTGTTCTATGCGTTTAAGTAATCTTAGAGTAAAGTCACCTATTACAAAAAAGATAGAGAATAATATTTTTGAGGGAATGACATATCGATTTTATATTTTATTAGTATTTGACTTTCAAAATAAATCAAAAGGCCAAGTGCGAGTTGGACTCGCGCCCGAAGGGTTCCGTACCATAATTCAATATTTTCATCTCAATTCAATTTTTATTTACTAATAAATAATTACAAAATATACAAAATGTATAAGGTAAATGGTTTGTTTGTGCCCGTGGCAACGACTTAAAACGATTCACTATAATTCTGTGTTGAAATTTATGGAACGAATCATTTTATACGACGTCACTCATGGCAACCATTTATAAACAAAAGTTTTGATCTGAAATCTCAAAATTCCCGTTTTAGCACCTACCGGGGTTGTTCCTCTCCCTTTTTTTTAGTATTTGTTGTTATAGCATCCACGGAAATACATAATCTGTGAAAATTTCAACTTTCATGGTTCATGAGATACAGCCTGGTGACAGACAACCGAGTGAAAGTAATAGGCTTCCATAGGGAACCGTACGGAACCCTAAAAATGTTGTAAATTTAAATGATGTTTAAATTGTTTTGAGACAATATTTAGACAAATCGATATGTCATTCCCTTAAAAGTATTATTCTCTATCTTTTTTGTCATGGTTGACTTTACTCTAAGATTACTTAAAGACATAGACAAAATGATTTTGCGGAAACGCATTTTGTCTATGTTGCGTGTGAGCCAGAGAGAGAAAACAAATAGTGCGGTGACAGCCTCTTAAAAAGAAATATATAGTTTATTATTCTTTACAAGGGTCTGGATTACCCAATTCTCTCCTTTCTTTATACTTAAAATTGTTTTATTAATAAAGTAAGTCTAGCAAATATTTATCATTTTGTATTCGGTAAATATTAACAAAACAAAGTGGGTTTTACAATAGTTTTCATAAGGTTATCCAGATAAATATTAAAAAAGGAAAAAGTTATTACAATACATACAATTTTGTCCCACAATTATACCTGGACTGTTTTCTGTATAGATATTATCATAGTCTCTAAGACAGTTATGAAGAACATGTAAAATAAGTAATCAAGACAATTTATTAAATTCATATATTTTTAAAAATTTGCATAAAATATATTTTACCTGCCCCCTCATACCTGAGGGAATAGCAATCCCAATTGAAACCCAAATTAAATATCTGAGACTGATCCTAGATAAGCATGAGGGTTCTGTCAATGGTCAGCCTCCCTCCTCATTCTAAATCATCATATAAATATTTTCCGTCATTATCCTATTTGCTTATTGTACATTTTCTATTTCAAATAAAAAAAAAATATTTACTAATTTTATCATTGAGTATTGACTATTAAATATGAAAGGAAATAAATTTATTCCACTGCAAATTAAAAAAGAAACTGAAATGGAATATTTTAAATATTGTCATAAGAATTGTTTCTGTTTAATTTTTAGTTAGTATGGGTAGATTAATTAAATCTACAAGAATTGATACTACATATTTTACTTATACAAAGGCTACAAACCAAACACATTTATTTGACTTGATCTTGATATTGTCTTAAATTTAGCTTATAAATAATTATTATGTACAAATCATAAAGATTTGTTAATGTATTTTAATTGAAACTTAAATGTACATATAAATTAAATAAGTATATTAAGACCTCCTCATTGCTAACATTGTATTTATTTCCCATATAATTCTTCGGAGATGATCAATTATTTCTTTTAAATGTCTATTCTTATTACTTAATTGTTCAGCTACTTCTTTCATTTCATCGCTAGCAATACGATACGTTTCGCTAGTTTTTCTTTCTTCAGACTTCATGTCCCATTCTTCTTGGAGTGGAATCAGTCCTTCTATATGCATGTACTCCATACCTTGTAATTGGCAGCTATCATTACATTTTTCGTATATAATTCTTAGTCGTTTGAATAGTAATTTTATGTTCCTCAATTGATCTTGCATTTTAATACGCCTTTCATTACTCATGTTAGCACCAGTTGGAGTACCATTCGGTGGCATTAGGACTTTAAGTATCTGGAATACTTCGTGTGTGCGAGACACTATTTCTTGTACAGTTTCTTGTCCAAAACGACACAAAGACGCTGTGTTAAATTGATGACCAGATGCAGACTGATTTTGGTTGGAAGGCGGTACTGGTGGCTGAGACACGGAACCAACACCTACTGGATTCTGATTAAGAGGAACTTGTGGTACCATTACATTGTGTTGACCGGGAACCTGTGTCTGTATATTAGATTGTAAACCAGGCCCCACATTAAAGCTTGGTTGACCGACCATGCCAGTCTGGGATGACTGCATATTGATAGTAGATATTATACAACACTTTGGTTTAAATGCTTTTAAAACAATTATGTACACAAACGAAGTAGTAAGAATAAAAATGCTCAAAAATCTGAATTTTACATTAACGGCGTACTAATAAATAATAATGTACCTATGCAGTTAGTACTTAGAAGCCACTAGCCAGTCTGCCAGTAGTTAATAGTAGTTATGCCCGATGCCGTTTGAGTGTTTGACTGTTAAGAGTATAGCACAAAGAGTAATGAAAATGCATAATGCATATCAATTTTCCTGATAAGCACTTTAACAAGTACCCATTGAACTATATTTAGTTCAATGCAAGTACCACGGCTATTGATTATCTTTAATCGTGACAAGTTCTATGGTACCACAGAATCAAGGTGTATTGATAAGGTGTCGTCTGGACCTATTGGCGATTGAAAGCTTATCAATTATCAGGCCGGCGGGGCGGTGGATCTGTAACGGGGAAACCAGACAGTAAATAAAAACGGTTTATATCACTTTCATAGATGAAAAATATAATATCAATTTGGCTTGGAATAATCAAAAAATAACATTTATTACTGGCCGCCGAATTTAAAAATATTTAAATTTTCAATATATTATTATAATATACAAAATACAAATACAATTTCACAACTGAGCAAGGCCGTATCTGAGGGTGGTCCAGGGGGTTTCGACCCCCCCCCCCTTAAATTTTTTCAATATGTCTTATTTTTAACCAAATATCGAAACATAAATTCAACAAAATTACAATATACATGTTTTGGACATTCTACACCCTACACGTCAACTTCTTGAACTTAAATAAACAATCTTACACATAACGATTCATTATTTGAATAATTAACAATGGAAATAAATCATTATACGTTATTCCTTATGTTCAATGTCATTAAAATTGAAATATTTATCTCGTATGAACATTGCTGAAGTTATATTGTGAAATTCAAAACAAATTACTACCTGTTATACTGATGTAATGCATATTTAATATACACATAAAATTAATACTAATGACTGAATTGTTGTATCCAAGCAGATTTATTTTATTTATTTTTAAGTACATACTGTGATTTATATTTGTTATAATAAATTTTTTTTTTTTGTTAAGACTATACCAGTTTGGATATTTAACAATTTAATAATTGCTTTTGAATTTGATTTAAGTAGTGATCAAAAATATACATCTATAATTTATTATGCTTATGAAAATATTTGAAAATATTAGTCAATAGGAAAAATAATTATTTCATAGGTATTAAATAAAAAATATAATTATTGAATAGTAAAATTAAAAAAAAAATGGGCGGAAAATGTCCGCATAAAATATATCAGGGCGAAAATGTCCTACTACACCTAAAGCAGTCAGGGGAAAATGTCCGCGATTCAAATTTGATACTAAGTGATAGCAAGTTATAATTTAAAAATTAAAACCATACTATTTGAATTTTCGCCACTACAATTTTTATATTATATCCTGTATTTCTGTTTAACTTTAAATGTGCGAAATACAACTATGTTTTTATGTTTCTATGTTAGAAGTTTGGAACGTCACACTTGCATGAGTTGATTCCTAAAATTTTAAAATGTTTACCTTGCTTCAAAAAATCAACTAGATGCTCGGGATAATATTCTTACCTATAAATGGCTAATAACTTTCCAGTTGATGCTTTAAAAATAAATTAAAAAAATATATACATACAGAGCGTAACAGGAAAACCTTACAAATTAAATAACTTTTGTTCTAATCAATATTTTTGAATTTTTTTTTTATATATAATTTATTTTATTAATACTGAAAATAGCCAAATTGTGAATCTGATTTAGAGAACAATTTTGAAGGTAAAAACATTTATCTAAGTCAAGTAGTTTATTTATTAGAAATTTTTAAACTATCAATATTAATTTAGAATGTATTAACTTTTTTCAAAATATTATTTTTGGGAATTTTCTGACATGAGTTAAATTTTTAAATTATTTACTAATTATATAATTTGAACAATTTTTGTCACTTGTTTAAATAGTATATATTTTTTTTTATGTGTCAGGTCTGTTACACTCTGTGTATATATATATATATATATTGAAGAGAAAAAATGTTACTATTGTAAAGTACATACCTATTGTTATTAAATAATGATATAAAATTACAAAAAATTAATAATTATACTAAATTTATTTAATGCACGACAATACATTATGTTAAAAACAATGTTACATAATTATTGAATATCAATAATTTTGAAAATACATTGAACATTCGGAAATTTGAAATTCTTAGAGCATAATAATCGAGTGTTTAGTGAGGAGCTTTTTTACCATTTTTTTTAGGGGGGTACTTTTGTTTCTTTCCCCTAAATTTGTTAGTACTTTATATAAAAATTGCAATTTTACTTCAAGTTAATGAATGTTTTTGAAATAAAATAAAATAACAGCATTCAATTTGAATCTACTTTTTATATTATATGTTACAACAAAAAACTTATTTGCATTTTATATGCCTATGTATTTCCAATTAATTGTATCAACTAATAACAAATAGAGAAATTGTTCATTATTTTAACTATTGAGAGTCATTATTATTAACAAATTTTGACAAAAAATCATTTGGCTTTGGCTCAACAGTATCTTTAAATAATGTCATTATGTGACAGTCCTGGGCCCATTTTGTGACAATTTCTTGCAACAGCATCTGTCCCTGCAAATTAAAATTTTAAAAATAGTTGTAGATTCAAAGGTGATCTTTAAGTAATAAATAAAAGAGACTAATAGAATAGTGGACTCTTTAATCTTTAGCTGTAGTAAGTAATAACTTTAAAATGTATGTATTAAATTTTATATTTCATACACTTAATTATATCTGTATTTATGTAATATTAATACTTATTCAGGATAATACTAAACTGCTCAGCTGATAAAACTAGTAATATCTGTGCATCCCTACTCCCAAACACATTCAACTACAAGCTTAGGCATAGTAATGTCAAAAATTATGGTTAACGACAGTGATTTTCAGAAAACCTGAGAGCTCAACAGGGTCTGGCTGCTTGGTCAGCATGCATGAGAACAACAGTTTACTTTTATCCTGAATATAGAATTTCTAGTATCATAAATAATAGGGCATTGGGCGCTCATAGCTTGGTCATACTGAGCAGAGTTAAAAACACATTTTAATTAAGAATACATTTTTTTGTTTTCATTGTTTAATTGGATCACATCTGTGCAAAATGTTGAGACGGAATATTGTAATTTTATTTTGCTATCTTCTTCATAACACGTTTAGCTTTCTCTGTGTTTATTAAGTGAGTAATAACTTCATAGTTGAGAAAGTTTAACATATAATATACCTTAGTCTGACTATTGGTATGAGTATTTTGTTTGAACACCGATTAAAATCTGTGACATTTTGTGTTTTTGTAATTATTACTTAATAAACTCAAAGAAAGCTGCTATGAAAAAAATTATGATTTAAGGTCTTCAATGAAAGCAAAAAATGTATTCCTCCCAAAAATTTTTATGACTGCGGCTCTGGACAATATGATCGTGCGATAAACACCAGGTTCCCTATTATATATCTAAACGTATAGTGATATACCAAGTCATAGTAATATTTATACATTCTTACATACCTTAATAACTAACATATCAATGACTCTAACATCAGTAATATGTTTATTTTTTAAGAATTCTTCTTTCAACTTAATTTGACATTCTTCTTTTGAAACGGGTAAATGGCGATCAAACACTAAAATAATACATTTACTCTTTGTATAAAAATGTTTGAAATATATTTCAAATTGTTACTTACACATCAACGGAATTTGCCTGTAATATGTTTTATATAAATTTAAAACTCTTTTCTTAGCTTCTGATTTATCAGATGATAATAGTGGTCGAACTATTTTAGTAGCACATTTAGAAGCTTCTCGAGCAGCCATTTTAAAAAAATATATATTCACGAATATCGACAATCGTAATGAATTTGTCGATAAAATATAATTATATTTATTGCAAACAGTGAAGTAGATACAAGGTACGTCGTAGGTATAATTGTAGAACTAATAAATATTATATAGAATGATTAGAATGTCTAAACTCTAAAATACATTTTTATGATTTATGTTTTATCAAACAGCAGTAACCTTTCGAGTTTTGATAAAAACATGGATTATCAATCATATGTTAAGACACAGAACAGAGTTAAGAGTTCGAAAAAAACACTTTCACCGATATATTATACTGCGTAAATTGTGAAATAATAAGTGTTCATCTGGCCTAAAGACTATCAGTACCACGAATTAAAATATTGATTATAGATTATTAATTTATTTATGAAATTTATTATGGTTGTTATTTATTTGTATTTACTCATATCCAGTTATACGTCGCCACGTGCCCTCCCTGCACTTCCCACAACCCTAAATGATGCCAAAATTGGCAACTGGTTAAGAATTGCTGCCGGCGGCCTGCCGCTTAGAAAGGTTACTTCGCACTGGACACTGGTAAAACTATTTAAATTAAAGTTATAATCTTTTTTTTTTTTAAATGTCGTTTATTTTGTGAAAATTTACAATCTATACAATAAATGGTACAATAAGTAAATGTGAATGAAATAATATAAGATGAGGCGGTGAGAATAATACAATGAGTAGGAGTTTCACATTAGAAATTCATACATGGATGGTAATTTGGGGAAAGATAGTAATAAATACGTTGAGTTTGATGTAGGTACGTTGAGAAGATCTCTGAGCCATTCGCGTTTGAGACGTCTGGTTGGGTTGTTCGGAAGAGCATTGGTATGAATGTGAACGATGACCTGTTTGAGTGGTTTTCCAGAGTGTTGGCGTAAATAATATATGATAGCTGTTTGTTTTATGGTGGAGATTTGAAGGTCATTATGTAGAGCACAATTTGTGACATACAAAGGGGCTTAAGCAATCATGCGGAGGCCGATGACTTGGCATGCTTGTATGGTTCTTGTGTTCGATGGTTTAGAAGTATCTCAAAGAGCGATTCCGTATGACTATCCATTTCGTAGATAGGTTGGAATAGGGAATTGTAGAGTAGTAGTCGGTTGGGGATGTACATACCAGATTTGATGAGAGGCTTGAGGATGTGTAGGTGGCTATTTAGTTGTTTACGTTTGGTTTTGAGGTGGGAACTGGGAGCCCCAGGTAAGCCTTCTGTAAAACAGTAGACTGAGTTATTTAACTTAATTTGTGTGAGGAATGTTTGCGTTCTCAAATGTTATGTGAGGACAGTCATCAGAGTGGAGGGAGATAGTAACGTGAGAAGATTTGGAGTCGTCGATCTTAATTTTCCATGATTTGAATCAGTGGGGTAAGCTGTTCAGATGGTTTTGGAGTAGGCCACTCGCTTCGTGGGGGTCTTCACTGGATGAAAGGATTGCGGTGTCGTCGGCATATGTCCCTATTAGAGTGTTACCCGTAATGTTAGCTGTGAACAATGTGTGTAGGAAACGAGCGATGTCGCTTACTTGAGGGACACCGGCTAGAATGTTTTGGGTGATGGAAAATGTGGTTTTTAATTTGACTCTGAATGTTCTGTTATTTAGGTATGATTTTAGAAGTAAATAATAAAGTGCTGGGAAGATTTTTTTAAGTTTGAATAATAAACCGTCGTGCCAGACGGTGTCAAAGGCTTGAGCTACGTCGAGAAAAAGCCCTGAGCAATATTTTTTTGTTTCTAGAGATATAGCAATGTGGTCCATTACACGGTGAAGTTGTTGAAAAGTTGCATATTTGGCTCGGAAACTGAATTGAAAGCTGGGACGGACATTTTGTTTGAGTGTGATAGTCGCAAGTCTTTTGAGAAGAAGTTTTTCAAAAATTTTTCCAAACGTAGGTAAAAGACTGATAATTGGTTTGTAAAATTCGAGCATATCAAGTTATTTGCCTGGTTTAAGTATAGTTATAATAAGTGCTGATTTCCAAGTGGTAGGGAAATAATATAGTCGAAATATAGCATTAAAGATGTATGTGAGAAGAATGAGGGTTTTTGGTGGTAATTAAGTTTTTTACTGTTTTGTTGTTTATGAGATTATGACCTGGGGGCCCTGGGGGCCCATTCTTGAACTCGTATACAATAAAATATCACGAGTGATATTTGATAATTATCGGATAAATTATGTATTTGGTATTCTGGAGCACACATTTGATAATTTATCATTTTATTTTCAGTGATAATTTATCCCGAGTGTTTTGTAGCCCGATATATTTTTATCAACGTGTTTTCTCGTTATTATTTATAAAACCAAATTTGATACTACGATTAAATTTTAATTTTGGTGTAATTTAAGTCATTTTATGTACCCAACTGTGTGATATAATTATACTGTTAGTTGTGTATAACGTAGAAGTGTGTACGAATTTTAATAAAATGGAGGATATTGTACACGCTATTGCCATTTAGGAAAATGTTGAATCGCAAGAAGGTGCACAAAACATTAGAAGGCATTTTATGAAAAGGGTCGATGCTTTTACATTACCCGACAAGGATTTCATTAGAAATTTTAGGTTGTCAAAAGGATTAGTACATCGGCTAATCAACATGTTAAGGCCTTATGTGACAGAATCAACTCGTTCTTCAGCACTTGATATCCCAACAAAAGTAAGTTTTAAAGTACATTTTTTATTTAATTATCCAATATTTAACCGCAGTATATTTAATTTTATATTGAGAAGTGAAATATAAAATTTTAAAATGTTAATCAGTTGTTTGAATGTTTAAAATTCATGGGTGGATAAGCCCAACGGGAAATAGGGATTTGCTCGCTAGGCCCTCGTCTGTGTTTTCATGTTGAGGCCCCCTTGACTTCAGCCCCATCATACTACCTAAATTGTACAAACATCAGCTTACATTTTCATTTTATTTAATTTTAATATCTCCTGTGCATAATATAGTTATGAATACTAACTTGGACAAAGTCGATAAGATTACTTGTTATTGACTATTGTTCTATTTTTAGAAATTGGTTTATCAACATTTGTTCATGTTATCTATAATTAGGGCTCTTTAAGAACATGTAAAGACAGCCGCCATTTTCTTTCCGATTGTAATTAATACAGAATTAATACAAATTATACAAATATTTATCAAAACAAGTACGTCTATGAAAAATCGTTAATAATCGTTCAAATAGGTATACATATATTTTCATACCTTTATTCATTAATTACCAAAATTCAATTTCACAAAACAAATTTAACAAATACACGACTAGCTAATAAAGTAGCTATCATCATTTATCAGCTTTGGAAAGAAAATGTCCGCTGTCTTTACCCGTGTCTATTAGAGCCTTACTATAATTAATGTAAGTATGCCTACAATGGTGTGAAATTGTATCGTTATTTGTGATACCTATACTATATCAATAATTATTTTTATTTTTATTTACTCCTCCACCAGGTATTGCATTCAAAGCCAACGCAATTTTATCCCATTTCGCTCGACAATCCTTCTTTGTGTACATTTTTGTATAATTAAACATTTTTGTTCAGGTTGTGCCATTAATTCTACAACTTACAAGCCTTTGTTTTTGGCATGCGGACATATAACCTTTCCGTTTACGAACATCCATTTTTTAACTATAGACTTCATTTTGTTATAAATTAAAATTAAAATTACAAATTTAATTATAATTTAAAACTGGAATAATTGAAAATAGACATACTATCAATTAATAACTATGGTGACAATGATAACGGACAGCGGTTGCGACGTTGTCAATGTGTTCAATAATTAAAAATCTTGATAAAATATCAAATAACGATATATTATCACCACCGATATTTTATTATCGTTTCGGAATCGAGAATACCTATTTCACAACATTTGATATTTTGTGTGAAATAAAATTTGATAATTAGCGTTAGTGATATTTTATCGTACGAGTTCAAAAATAGGGCCCCAGGTGACTTATTATTCTTGATTTTTTTAACAATTGATAGAACTTCACCAGTAGTGGTGGGCAAGGTTGGTAGTACCATGGGCAGAGGCGATGAGATGAATTGATCAACTTGAAGCATGTGAGTAGCATCTGGGGAAATGATGAGCCAGAAGATCTAACTGTTCTTGGTCAGTGGTAGCAAGATTGTTGTTTTAATAGCGGAGAGGAGAATCGTCGACTTATAATTTAAAAGAGATTTGGTTTTTTTCTAGAGAGACCAGTTTGAGGGTGATAGAGATTGAATATGGGAGGTGTATAGTTAGGTTGATTTTTATGTTTCTTGAGAGTTTACTTGAGTTTGTTAGAAAAATAATTGTACCGTTGTTTGTCAATCGGGTAGTGAGTTCGTTGCCAGGTGTTTCGAGCTCGACGTTTTTGAGAGATGAGTTCTCTAATTTCGGGAGTGATAAGACTTCTGGAGTTGTCTTGAGTTGCAGCTTTGGTGGAAGATATTCGAAGTGTAAGCGAGAACAAGTTTAAGTTCCTCCGTTCTGTTGGTGATTCCGTTTGTGTTCCATAGAAGAATAGTTAAGGCGGATAACTTGTTTTCGGCCATTGTTTGAAATAAGTTTTTCGATGAGTGATGTAAGTAGGGATATCAAGAGATTGATTAGTGACCTGAATTCCATGATGAAAGACGCGAGTTGATTCGTTGTGTTATTCGAAACATTAGGGATAGGAGATTCTTTATGTGTTCTGTGTGAATGGTTGGGGGTATTTGTGGCAGGGGAGGGAATTCCGCGTGAGTATTTTTTGAGGTTATTGTGAGGAGGGAGATGCTTGGTGGTTCGATGTGTTATTGCACCAAGAGTTCAATGGTAAGAGTTTTCTGTTTTCGCTGAATTCTTTGTGCACTGAGCAACCTTTGTGGTTGGCAGAATGTGTACATTTGGCGGATTGGTTTCGATCTTTTTGGCATTTTGATGAGTCATGGGGATCACCGCGTAGCGAACACATTTGGTTGCAGTAAGTGCGTGTATGACCATATGATTGACAGCGAAGACATTGGGGAGTGTCCTTTCTGGGACGAGGGGCTTCGACATTTATTTTTGAGTACAATAAGGGTGAAAGCTTAAATATATTAGGGTTGTTAATATCCGGTACTAAGTCGATGAAGAACATAGGGAGAGGTGCCTTGGATTGTCTGTGAAGTATATTCATAATATTTCTAAGCTGGAAACACACTTGGTTAGTTCATCTTTTATGAATGGTATGTCCGTAACAGGGATGGAGATTTTTTATCACAATTCTGTATTGTTTAGTTTCTTTATTCTGGAATGAGTGGAAGGCAACTTGACTTTCCTTGAGAATTTTGACAACAGATCTGTATAAGTCCGAATTAAAAGTTTGTAGCTTAACCCCTTTGGTGGAGGTTTTGCATTCGAGACCATCAGGTTGCGTAAGTTGCTTTATTTCGTCTGTAAAATTATTAAAATTTAAAATGGATTCTATGAATATTGGTGGTGGGTTGACGGTTTTGGGCGTGGTGACCTCCTGTGATAGCTTAACATTGTCGGTGACCATTTTTTGTCTTCATTGGAAGAGACTAATGAAGAGAAGCGATTTGAAGAGGTGAAAATACTAGTGTCTTTTTTGGATGTGGTGATGTGGGAGTGTTGGGTGATCTTAAACGTTTAGACGAGTTACTTTACTCAAGCTATCTACGACCAGTTCTGTCCTATAGATGCGAAACGTGGTCGGTTACAAAGGGAGATGAAGTTTCCGACTATCGAAAGGAAAATACTGAGACGCATTTATGACCCTATCTTAGAAAATGAGGAATATAGAATAAGAACCAATAGAGAAGTCTACCAAGTATACTCAAAGCCCAATACCAAGTTTGGTAATGGGTGAGACATGCCTGGAGATCTACTGGTATAATAAAATATGTAATGATTGGTACTATCAATTGGAAAAGACCTAGGGAAAGACCAAGGCAGGGTGGATAGATATAGTCAAATCAGATTTTGAAAAATGTGAACCAGAATCAAAATTAGAAGAGTGTGTTAGAGGTAGATGGCATCAAATAGTAGAAGCAGCGAAGGCCCTAAATAGGCTTTAGAAGCTAAAACCTTCAAACGTGACATTTTTAAGGGATAAAGTCCATAGGCGCAAATAGCGTTTGAGATTTGGGGATTAAATCCCTAATTTAATAATATTCAATTATTTAGGTAACGTTTGCGGGACTTGGCACCTAAAGCCCCCCTATTTGCGCCTATGGTGTAAACACACCTGAAAGCCAACTTAATACCATTGTTATGAACCCCTGTCTTTAGGTAGTAGTTTTAGCTTACGTAGCACCTGTAGACCGCCGTCGCGAAATTATGTCTAACAATGCGACGTCAGTCGAGTGTCACACGTCGAAACCATAATACGTTAAAAGATATATTAATTAATCTAAGTATATATAATAATTCAGTTGTGCACCTTCTCAATTTAATAAACCAGTAGTATCTCTATAAACTTGTTATGTGTTGATTTCTGACGAACTCAACCTACCAAATTTTCCTAACCGTCTTCTGGAGGAAACCAATTGACGGCGAACTCAAGCTGACGTTAACCGGACCAACGGACCTGTTAAGTCATAACACCATTACCAATAGTAAGCAAATACCATAGCAGTTTGCACCAAATCAACGACAAGCGCGCCTGCAGGATAAAATCCCACCGGGCCAAGATAAAAATTAATTATAAATTATAATATATTATTATAGTGATATTAATATTAAAGTAAATGCTAAGAATTTCCAGGGGATAATGACGCTATTGGTCAACATCAATTTATTTTTATTTATGTATATTAATATATTATATTTTTTAAATAATAAATATTATTATATCTTATTTAAATATAACATTTTTATCCGTAGTTTTGATCACGGCTTTAGATAGAGTGGTTGCACATCGGCCTATAGGCTATGGGTACTACGCAATGTTAGACTTATCTAAAGCCGTGGTTTTGATTAAACTAGGAATATTTTGTTGTTTATACCTATAACGTAAATTATCGATTTCAAAGACCGCAAAGTTGTAGTTATGATTTTTGATGCTTCAATGCAGGTAGGTACTTTCATACCTATTTATAATAATACAAACTAACTATTAATTATTATAATATGATGATCGACTTATAGATTATTCAAAAATATTAGGTACCTATAATTTGTGTTTCGAAATTTCGTATAGGTACACTATTGCCTGTGGTTTTTATAATAATTATTTATAACATAATAATGAATAATGATAGTAAATAATAGAAATAATAATAATAATAATAATAATAATAATAATAATAATAATAATAATAATAATAATAATAATAATAAAACTTATAATAATAATGATAGTTTATAATAATTAATAATAAATAAATAATAGTAACAATAATAATAATAATAATGACGAATGAGTTTGGTTTATTCTCATAACCGCGGTAACCTAAATAATGAAATGTCCTTGAATTATGATGAAGATACCGAAAAAAAAAAATGTTTTATCTGACTTTTCTGACCTGTTTCCGTGATAGCGATCCAGCTCTTCTCTTGTAGTCTTGTGTACATTTTTTGTGTTCTTACTTCTTAGCAAATTACGACTAGACGTTGAGTGAAGGAAATTCACGTAGAGCCCAGGATGTATATTGTGCAATAACCGTATGATGGAATGGCGGAAGAGGAGTTTGATAGGCAGTTGATGTGCGATGAACCTGAAGTGATACAAAAAGTCATCGACATTTCATCACAAATGTTGATCAGCTTGAGGAATCTTTGCGAGACTCGCGCAGAACTTACTCAACATGAAATTAGAACTCTAGAAGTAAGCAGTTGTTGTACCCTATCTATTTTTAATATGTATTTTGTCTATACATACATTTTCAATCTTCCTCTAGGGTAAACTAGTGAAGTTGTTTTCAGTGCAGTTAAATAATAGGCATAAAAATCCAGGGCGGTTTGATTGTCAAAAACTTAGAAACTCACCATCAATAAATCAATGGCTGGAAGTTGTAGGACTTAGTACACTTTCTGTACAAGTATGGACATAACTCACTATTAATGATAAAAAATTATTACTAATTTATGTACCTACTTTTAATTATTATTTTTTAGAGAATATGTGAAAATATCAGCTCTATTGAAGCATTATTGTTAAAGTCTGAGAATGAATTAAAATCAATTCTTCCAGAATACTCTCTCAAGGATGAAGAACTTAGACGATTAACTAGAGCATCCTATAATTTGAAAAAATATAGTGGTATGTATTAAGTTTAGTCATAATAATATTAGTCACATTTCAGACATAAAAATAATTTTTAATGGTTTAGGTGTATTATTTTATTTATTTTGCATTTGAAATGTACCTAAAAGTTAATATTTTGTGACTATGTCTAACTTATTATGTGAGAAATCAAGGAAGCTTAGAAAATTTAACATTATTTGACTTGGAAAGAAATTTGCTTTTAGGTTATCAGGTATAGGTATACTTTGATGATCAGTTGGATTTTTTTTTAGATTACAAATAATAATTAAATAAATTTAATTTTCAGATAAATTTAGTAAAAATTAAATCTATAATTCCCAAAAGATTTTCAGTACGTATATTATATTTTTCTGATGTTAATACAAATATCCAAGAATACTATAAATAAGTATTGAAATATTTTAATTTTGGCTATAATACAGCCTATTTTTTCAACTTCCTCTAATGTTGCATATATAATTAACTTGACCATTCAAATTATATTACAAAGATATATTATGATTTAGGTTATACTAGTTTCATAGGTATTACTTGAATTACATTTTTGTGTTTTCCTACCATTATTAACATGTGAATAATCATTGATGGATATTCAGTGGCATAATTATGGGGTTTCACAACGGTGCACTTGCATCTCTTGGTATTATGTAGCAGGTGCAAAGATATGCATTCGCACCTGCAAAAGTTATACTTTATACATGTTAAAATACAATACTATTTCATTGATTTGTCAAATTTTTTATAAAAGATAACAACTGAAACAATAATAAAATAATGTTCCCTATATAGGTAATAATGTTGTTATCACTAATCACTAAGTCTGTTTAAAATAAATAGATTTTGATATTTTATAATATGTTATAGAATATAAAAAGATACCTAGTTAGGCTTTTGAAGAAAACATTTTTCACATTCTATTCATTTTTTATGATAAATTTAATCTGTAACTATTATTTTGAAATAACAATAATCTACTACTACTACTACCTAGTGCACCCAAGTAAACAATTGGCTATAAATATGACTTAATTTGACTTTACAATTATTGGACCAATAACAATTTTGCACCTGCTGAAATTTAATGGATTGGAACAATGTGGACATTTGAAGGAAAATTATTTAAATATTTAATTTTTTTTTAATTTTCAATTAACTTATAATACATTTATTTGTATAATATGTGATAAAGTAATTCTACATATATACTTAACATGGTAGTTGTGGTTATATATCCTGAAATTAGTTCAAATAAGTTGACTAGGTATTACTTAAACTAAATTTGTTTATTTCCCTACCACAATCAGTATTAGTTATTAAATAAAGATTGACTTTTGGGTTCTATCAATAGATAGGTTTCCCTCACCATGTGTTTTTCTAAATGTAATTTAATATTATTATGTATATTATGACATTAACTTTCCTATTGTGTTTGAAATACAGATATTATTTCAATAAAAAAAATATTGATTGATATTTTAAGGAATTTAACTATAGAATTAGTTTATAGGAAACTATATAATAATTTATAAGTTATAGGAAAAAAGAAATTTGTCCGTTGTGTTTCACAACCTCAATTTGTCCTTATATAGAATTATTTTTGTTAGATTTAATTAAGTTTTTACATTTGGTGTTACTTTGCTAATTGTTTAATCTAAAAAATATATTAACTGTTATTGGAAGCAACATTTTTAAATATTTCTTGACATGCGATCTTTAAATAATTTTTAATTTATATGGATTTAGTTATTGGATGTTACAATTAACTAGCAAAAAAAAAATTGCTAAGGGCTTTTAGAGTTTATTTGATTTTAAAATATCAAATATCATTTATTATTTCAGTTAAAAAATTTGAGATTTGGAGATTTTGGAGATTTGTTTCTAAGTTTTGGAGGTCAGAAATGGTGTTTGCAACACCTGATCCAACTGTTATATCTAAATAATTATTATTATTATTTCAATATTTTCAGGGGAAAGCTTACCTAACTTCACCCATTTGATCTCTTTAGATCTGTCAATAGATATCTAAGAATACTGTTAAAATAAATCTTAGATCCTATATAAATTTACTTTACTAGTTGATTTCCAAAAACTGAATAGATTAATCTTAAAGCTATTTTAGCTAGCTTTGATTGTATGATGCACATTTTGTGACAATTGTCTGCCTAATTTAAATATTTTTTGCTGTGAAAACTTAGCATCAGGTTTAATTTATAAAAGGAATACTATGCATAAGTACCTATTTCTGGAAATAATGAATATTTAGTTTGATATTTTAACTCAAAATTCAATCTTCAGTGACCACAAATATTGAATTTGATATATGATATCCAATTTCAAATGAATTTTATTTATGTTTTTTTCGTTTTAGAAACTATAAGGGT